>NW_008670746.1:0-20388 GCF_000695815.1 Acanthisitta chloris | reverse complement strand
AGAGTGTTTTTAACAGGAATGGCCCAGATTACTTAAATAACAAATTTCTATAATTCTGGAAATAGCATTTTGTTTCTATTGACTAACCTGAGATACGGCATTTATACACTGCCATTTATCAAATGGCTCAGAATGTTTTTTTTTGTCGGCCATTTATCAAATGGCTCAGAATGTTTATTTTGTCAAAATGAAGTATGACAAAGCAGAGAATCTAAAGAAACAAAATTTGAAGCAATACTTCAATTTACAATGTAGAATTGTACTGGTTTGAGGCCAGGATAAAGTTAACTTCTTTAAAGAAACTAGTATGGGACTATGATTTGGATTCGTATTGATAACACAGAGAGGTTTTCATTACTGCTGAGCAGAGTCAAGGCCTTTGCTGCTGCTCACACCTCCCCAACAGCAAGTTGTCTAGGGGTCCACAAGAAATGGGTAAGGGACCTAGTCAGGACAGCTGACCACTTCTGACTCAAGGGATGTCCCAGAGCATCTGTCATCATGCTCAATATAAAGGTGTGGAAAGCAGGAGATAGGGCGTGGGGGACATTCAGAGTGACAGTATTTGTTTTCCTAAGCCACTGTTATTTTTGTTGGAGCCCTGCTCTCTTGGGAATGGCTGAACACCTGCCTGCCCATGGGAAGCAGGGAATGAATTCTTTCTTTTGCTTAGCTTGTGCACCTCACTTTTGCTTTAGGTATTAAACTCAACTCATGAGACTTGATTTCACCCTTCTGATTCTTTCCTCCACCCTACACAGGGAGCGTGAGAGAGTGGCTGAGTGGGCCTGAGCTACCACCTGGGGTTAAACCATGACAACCATAAAGATATCCCAAAACTTAACTGGATACCCCCAGTACCTATTATTCACTTATCTATCTGAGGAATATATTTGTAATTTGCAGTCTTTAAAGCCATTCATATTTATGCCACATTTTGCTAGAGCCAGCGAAGTTTCCAGATGCTACTATTTCCAACCAAGCTGCTGAATTTAGAGGATAAACAAGAAATGCACATATGTGTGCTGAAGAATGTATCATATTTGAGATATAAGCTATGTTCACTTTCCTGGTGTGCAAACAACCCTTATTAAATATTACACTTTATCAGGATTTACTTTGTTTGCTCGGATTTTATGAGAAATGGGGGAGGGAAATATCTCTGCATTTTCTTAGTCATGAGTTTTTTTAAAAAAGCTTTATCCTTATTAGAACTAAAGCTTCTTTATTCCTCCACAGCTCCATAGAGGTTTCTCAACATGAGAGACCATCCTATTTTCAATTTATGATTGTTTCTGTATCTCTGCTATTGATTTTTCTCTAATTTTAAATTTATTTTGTTACATGCAAAGTAATTTTTCAGCTTCAGGGGAGCAATACAGCCAGACATTTTGCTGTTGGATAATTCCAGGCATACCATAAGGCCTTTTTGCTGAACTTGTACATAGCATATTTTTAAAATTCTCCTTTATTTCTTGTACAATCTTCTTACTGTGCTATTTCAGTACTTCTTTGGCTTCCTTTCAGGAATACCTATTTGATTAATCATGAATTCTTTTTATTCCTATTTATTATCATTAGTGAGGCCCTGATTCAGGAGTTTTCATAAATGAATACCAAACTTGAACTAAACTGTACTGATAAACTATATGATTTCACAACTAGATATTTATGAATCAAGGCTGCAGTTTTATAATTTCTCATTTAGAAGTCTCCTTTGGTAATTTCATTTTTTATAATCTATCCAGCTGCAGCTATAGATATCAAATCTTGCTGCCTTTGCTTTCCTCTGTGCTTGTTTATGCTGCTTTTTTTTTTAATTACAAGCATTTCTAAAGGATTTTCTTGGATACATTTTAAAAATGCTTTTGTATTATTTTATTAGCACCATACCTAGCATAATGATGATTTCAGGGTCCAAGATGGAACCATGGTGAATACTTGTCTTTTTCAATTAACTTCAGCAGTGAATATTTCACAATAAGATAATGCCATGTCTCTTGTACTCTGATCTTACTATATCCTTTATTTGCCACACCTTTTTTAAAAAGATGGAGGCTTTGAGGCATATATGATGTACCCCTTTCTGGTTTTCTTCAATAGTACAATTACAGACTTATGATTCACCTAGATCTGGCATGTTAATGGTGTGAACTATCACATTAAAAGGAGTGGATATTATTGGGCTATGTTCAGTGTAGGCATCCTCATACTAGAAATAATCTCTATGAGTTTTGGTTAGTAATTATAAGACTGTTCTCTTTATTCGGATTTTTTTGTAGCTGTAGAAAAAATATTGCATTGCTTCCACTAAAAACACATAATATTCAAAAATATAGACAGTATCCATATAATCCATAATATATACATGCATTTGTGTGTATGCAACATCTGACATAAATCAGCTAATACTGATAATAAGTTTAGAATTGCTTGGTTGTTTAGTTTCAACAGATTTCTTTATAGATGCAATATACAATTTTCTAAATTTAAAGGTCAGCCATAAAAAAAATCCTCCTCATTGAGTATAAAATAAACATTTGGGGCAAAACTGGTGAAATTCTTCTTGCAGGCCTGGCATTTCAAGCACTACTTTCATTATAGACTTCAGAGAGACAATCCTGCATAATTGTCTGTGAACAGCCTCAGTAGAAGCAATTCATTGACTAATAATGTCACTATTCAGGGTCTTTTAAAATGCATCCCAGACCTCCAGAGGAATAAGTGCCAATATCTAATACAACTTTGTCCTACAGTAATAAATTTTCTGTTACAAAAAGTTGAGGACTATTGAATAAGCCTGTGGGTCAGATTCAGACCAGCAAACTGATATAAACTCTCATTAAGCATCTGACTACCAGCTTTAAGGATTGGGGCATTATAATAATTTCATTTTGGTAGGTAGGTTTGAATAAGTTTTTTTCAGTTACAAGCTTTTTGTCCTCCAATTCTGTGAATAATTTTCAAAAACATTTGCTTTCTGCAATAAGGGTTTGGCAATTTTCTACTTAAATTGGCATAAAAAATACAAAAGTCAAAAAGATGTGTTTTTTTTGTATTCTTATAAGGTCCACAGTGAAAGTAATGATATTTAGAAGTTTAAATAGTGATCCAGTGACATAAAACTCCAGAGTTTTACTATGACCTGTATATAGCTTGAAAATATTAAAACCCATTTCAGGTAGAGTTCTGCTACAATGTACAAATCTCTGTTACTACAAAAGTTATACAGTGGTTATACATGGGTTTACAATAGAAATTCGTTGCACAGATCAGATTTTTTTTCTCAAAGAGAAAGGAACAAAGAAATCTTTCTTTATAGGACTTAAACGATGAATACATCATTTTAATGATATCTTCAGAATTCTTCAGATTGGTTCAAGATTCTGGAAATTTATGGGCTAATAACTGTTTCTAAATAACCAAGTTTAAATTTAAAAAATAGTCCTGTGAGATAAAGACCAGAGAGAAACAAAACCTTGGGGGTTTACTGGTAAATGCTATTATCTGAAGGAGAAAGGGAGAGCCAATAATTCTGAAGGTAAAGATTTCAATGTGAACAAAATCCTCTGGATGGGATGATAAGGAGCCATATTATAGATTATTTATTATCTGAAGAGGCAATTAACCATTTTATCTTCCATAAATGCACACAAAAGCATTTGTGACACAAAGGGTAAAAGGGCCTTTTACCCTTCCCCATACTTCATTATGGGCTGCCATTGCATCCATTTACCTGTGTTTCACTTTAATGAGTGCACAAAGATGAACAACAGAAACTGAACTGAGGCTACACTCTTCCAGTTAAAGAACAAGATAGTTGAAAGTTTTGCATCAAAAATATCCAAAGAAAGGATATGTGTTGTTACTTGTGGTAGATCAAATCTCATCTATTAATCATGGGTTGCAAAGTGCTGCAACAAAAAAAACCCCTCATCTGACTTGAGGTTAATATGATTATTATTACGGTCCTTCATAAACTGCCTTTTGCCCATTCTTGCATATTTTACTCTTTTCTGCTTGCCATATCTGCAGTACTATTGGATTGCAGTACTATAATATTGCATACTATACTACTCTAACACAGCATTCTATGTTTTTTAAAAAAAGTTTTATTGCTTATTTAGAGTTCACTTAAAATGTGATATTCACATCAAGATTGGAAACATTTAGAATATGCTAATGTACTGGAATTGGCCAATATTTGTTTATATCTCTAAATAAATATGCAGTAGAGGATCTGGGTTTGGGTTTGGGTTTTTTTTCTCTTTAAACTCAATCACAACTTCCTCTGCAAAACAGGTGAAGAAACTCTACTTAACAGGTAGACTGGGGAGACTGGTTGACACGGATAAGTAAATGTCTAAGCCAGTGCTATTTAATGTCAACCATGCTGTAACAAGAGACAAACTCAAAGGCAATGAACATATCAGAGTGTTACTTTGCTGGGTTTAGAGCTAAAAGAAATTTTTAAACAAGAGACAAACTCAAAGGCAATGAATATATCAGAGTGTTACTTTGCCGGGTTTAGAGCTAAAAGAAATTCTTTAATTACTAGGAAAAAGCAGCCTAGTTGCTTTTCATGCCTCTAGCTGCCTTTTTTCCAGTTCATCTCTCTGAAGGGTTACCAGCAGAGTGTCTTTGTTTCACCAAAGCACATAGAGCCATTTTCAGTCTTGTATTCCAGCTCCCAGAGCTGCCTGTGAAGCAGCTGGACAGGCAGGGAAAAGGAAAAGCAATTCTCCCACCAGAAACTCACCTCTCAGCTGGTGGCTTGCTTAGAGAACTGTTTTGTGCATCTCTGGATCTTGACTATTGAAAGGCAAGAGTGAACTGGAGTTGTACACTTTTGCAAAATATTGGCCATGAACATTTTCAAAAACTCTGTTTTACTTCTACCTGAAATTACTGTATTTTTAGTGTGTTCTTCCATTGCTTCAGACCAAGAGTAGATTTATTATTAGAGGTTAAAATAGCTTTGAAGCAGGTAGGATTTGCAATATCCCATTTGAACAGATTCCTCAGCCATTCAGTATTGAGAAGCATCAGAGTACTGATACAGCTGCTTGTTTTCTGAGCTATGAACTATACTCTCTACCCAATGTCTCTTAGAGCTTTTGTACCACCTCCTGCTGCAGTTTTGAACAAAATAGCTTCTGCTGAAAAAAAAATTACTCTGAAAATGAGAAAGGAAGCACCAGAGTTGAAACAAAATAGGACAGAATATTTTTATTCCATTGTAGGTTATATGTATTTAACTAGCATAATATACTTAAAGGAGTCATACTCATTAGTTCCCTTGATACTATGAAATAAGTATCTTAGACTCAGAAATACTCAGATACAGAACAATGAGAACCACTAGCTACCTTGAATGGACTGCAAATAACTATCTGAATGATCCTTCTAATCCAGTTGATATGAAAATATTCCCATTTGTTAGCAATAGAATACTGAGACACCTGCTTATATAAAATCTACAAGTGTTTGAGGATTTCATTTGTATTTCTTGGTCTCTCAGGCTGCCAGTTATAAACAACACAGCAGACAAGGAGAACACAGCAAAACAGGAGTATTCAGGCTGTGTGGTGCAGAATAATGAAAGCAATTTAGATGCATCTGGGATAATGCCACATTAACTGCATTAGTGAAGCATTTTGTCCCATAACATAATCTGTCAATGGTCTTCTGTAACTAACAGAATAAAACTTCTTGTCAATTTTATTTTTGCATATCCATATTTTCTCTAACAATAGGGTTTCTTCTTTGTGAATTTGTGCATTGCATCACAACCTGCACTCTTACTTCTTCCTTATGAAAATTCAGGCCTTTCACATGCCTTTCAGCTGTGCTCTTTCACCATGCATATTCAGAGCTCTTTTATACATGCCTCTACAACCTGCTTTGAGACAGATAGAATTAGTGTTCCTCTGGTAGGAGAAAACTTGGGCTTTGCAGATGTGAATATAAAAGGGTGTCTGACGACTGGAAGGAGATAAAACAGATACCATCTTATAGCTTTGCCTTCCTTGTTCCCAGGTTGGCTGGAAAGCCAATAAGAACATATGTTATGCCCCTTGTGTTGAATCTCTAGCTACACTCTAAAGCATTAGCTGGAAAGAGATAACATCAATCTGATTGGAATCAGGGAGTCAAGATCCCTGTGCAATCCAGACTCAAATCAAGGAACCATCTTTGCAACAACAAAGGATCAAGAGAAGAGTCAATCTGGGAACAGGCTGAGGGATGCTACCTCTTTACAAGTACTGAAGTTCTGCCCTCAAGGTCCTCAAATACCTTGAATTCTCCAGCAGAAATCAGTCAAGGTCAGCTCCTGACATTTCCCCCATACACTTCATCTACTGGCTTCCGAGAAGTCTTGCAGATGACTATAAAAATAGCATCCAGATTAATTCTTAAAAGCTGAAGCTCTTCTGCCCCATCAATGATGCTTCACTGTAAAAGCAGTATGGGCAATTCCAGTTCATCAAATAAGTATTACAGGTAATTCCTGTCTTTCTCATACCTTTTCTTGACCTTTAGGACATGTATGCCTATTGTTACAAATTGAAAAAAAAAGATGATGCAACTGGAAAAGATCTACAGGAATATTAGCCAAAATTGGGATGCCATGCCAATTAGTTCTTCCAATAACATGTTTGGAACACAACTGTTGTGATGCATGCTCTGAAAAAGAGCATACGATGCTGTGCATGAAGAAAATGCCATTGGGAAGGATCTGCAGCTGTGAGCAGTAATTGGTAAAGTGCTATCATCAAATCCCACATGGTCACATATGCAGAGGGAGATTCATAGCACATCAAGTGTAAAATGAAAACTGTGATATAGCAAACATGAAGCCAAAGGAATATTGGTCAATATGCTGAAGCTGCTGGCTGAAACAGTCTCCAAAATGTTTGTTAACTTCGAAAATAAAAGGAGAAAACTGGAAAAAAATAAAATCAGTTGTTCTAGTTAGTGGAAAAAGCTGATGTAGAGAAATATTCCACAGAAATGAGGTGCAGATGCTGGAAAGCTGGATCATTATCAATGAGTAATACCACAGTGTCAGTGCTCTCACAAGCATGAAAATGATATACATCATCACTAATCCCTATGGATTTATTATGTCACATGGTTAGTCTACATTCCTCCATCTCCATCAGGCAAAGGCAGTGGACACTGACCAATAAAACTGATGTCCTTCAGTCACACTGAATGGATGAATGAGGAACACAGACCAGTAACATCACAGAGTATAATGGTGGATTAGTAAGCTAAGACACATGAAATATGTGCTGGTATAAAATATTAAACTAATTATGAAGAGTGGTTCTGCACAGCCAACACCAGATGCTTTGATTCTGGCTACTAATCTGTTTGAAACACAAGGCTATGTCACATATAAGTGTGGTCCTGTACATTGGCAAAGTGCCCAGAGGCTGTGAACCTGCAGTAGAATGGTGAGAGTGAGAATTTCCACTCTCTTTTCTTGCTTTAAATAGTAGTCACAGATATTTCTCTCCCTCTTAATTAATTCTCCTACATGTTCAACAAAATTAAAGCTGTGTCTCTAAAAGAAAAGATTTACTCCAGTTTTGGAAAGAAATAAGATCATAGATATCAACTGGTCCTCTGGCTTTTCAAGCATCATTCTGTCTGCCAGTAGAAAGAGGGAGGTATGATTAGGAAGATATATGGAGATCTCTAAGTGGCTACAGGTAGGGTCCATTTTTCCTTTGTAGTTCCTCTGCTGAGTCAAGGAATGAAGAATAACTGACTGTCTTGAAATTCTCTGCTTCAGTGATATGGATGTAGCTTTCTAGTCTGCATATTCTCTTGGTCAGGAAATGAAAACTTGGAAGTTTTTTGTATTTAGGCATAAATCAGCATGGTCTGATTTTTGGAAACATTGTAATACACAGAAGGAACAAGAAAATCCAGTTACTTGGAAGCACAAGTGCTCTGGTTCATCATGGTTACTCCTTGACGATGTATCACACTGTATAGTCAAGGTTGCCTGGTCAATCCCAGTGAAATTTGCATGGGTTTGAAGGCAAAAGCCAGAATGCCATTACTGATATGACCTAAATGATTTTAGCTGCTCAACTGTAGTAATGAGAGGCAAAGACTTCTTAAGTGATTTTTATTTTCATCTCTTGTTCTGAAACAGCACTCTGCAGGAAAAGATCCACCGCTGCTAATAAATAAAGCAGTAGTTTTAACTTCATAGGTTCAAGTGAAAGCACAGTGAGTGCAACACTGGATCATATTCCACAAAATCTTGTGCTTTGATAAGAACAAGATTCTAAGGTGATTTAAAAATATTGCACTGGTATTTGAATGCAGCATTCTTCTTTCTTCCCTGTCCACTTTCCTCTTGGACAATTTTGCCATTTTAAAATTTTAGTTTTCTTGCCATCTGGAATATATATAGGAAGAATTAAGACAAAAGCCTGCATTGTTGTCTGTGATATTATATCAGATGAACTGGTGCATTTTAGTGCTTTTAATGTCATGAAATGCCTGCAGTTCACCCTTTTGCAGATGACCAGAACAGGGATTACAAATCCTGTTTTGATGATTTACTTTAAAAGCAGCTTGGCTTTGTATTTGGGTGAATGTTAACCTTTCTCTCTCACCTTGATAGTTCTTTATGCTTGTGTGGCAGGCAACCAAAGGAACAAAAAGAATTGGAGAGATTTGACCTATATCTCTGAAAAGTAACTGAACCTAAAAACAAGAACCTTCTGATTCTGGCTTAGAGCATTCCTTCCACTAGCTCCCTTCAATCCAATTGTTTTAAAAAAAATAAAATTGAGGACTCTACAGTTTGTTTGAATTAAGCGAATGTCTGATTAGAAGCTCTGACTAAGCATTTGTAGAAGTACAATGTGTATTTAAGTGAGAAAGCTGATTCTCTTGTTGATTAATCAAGGGGAAATTTCATGGTTAAATTATTCTGCTCTTGTTTTCCTGTGATTTGCAAAAACAGATCATAGAAGTTTCTTTTTTCCTATAAAGAACATGCCTACATTTGCAATTTTATTTAATTTTTATTTTACCGCTATTCACTCTGCAGCATCCACCATGTCAAGAATATTAATTCCAACACCATGTTTCTGTATATTTACTATGATACATTGATGAGGTCTGTCTTACTGACTTTTAGAGAAGTGCAACTGTATGGGATCTTTTCAAAATAACTTTTCAGCACTTTGGTTTGATTGCAAGGCCCTAGGGACATGACAGTTTTCAGAGTGAAATCGCAGATATAGACTGCTAGTCTGTATTTTCTATTCCCTCTTTTTTATCTCATTACCCTCAGATTTTTGATGATTCTGGCCATTTAGGGGCTAGCTATTTGCTTTCTCCAGCTCTGTTATATAACTGTGTGATAGCTTGAACCATTTCTCTTGAGATTCCCTAAAATACAGGTAAAGCTTTCCTACATTTTTTTCTTTTTCAAACACTTTTTTTCCTCTTTGAATGCTGTTTCTTATTGCCAACCATAACACATAAAATGTGTAATCACTTTAAAACCACTTTATTTCATACAGCTTATCTGGTGTTCTGAGTTGCCTGGTGCTTGCTAGACTTTCCAGATGTAGGTTGCATCTTCTACTGGTAACACTGAAGAAGGGGAAGGACTGAAGGGTTTGTGAGAAGGACAAGAAGTCTGTGTGTGTCTAAGGTAGAAAGGTAAAGGATGCAGGCAAGCTGAGTTGTTTTGAAGGACCAGATTCTTGACTTCTTGCACCTAGGTATGATGATCCAGACAATAGTCAATGATCCCATCCAGCTTTTTTTTCTCAGAATCCCATCCCATCCCGTGCTCAGGGTAAAAATATTCTGTGGGTTATTCAAGGTAAGCAGGTCATTACACATCCTGGGGCCTGTCATACGTTGTTACTGGGGAATTCTGAATGAGGAAAGAGATTGCAGTAAAGGAAGGTCTGACTATGGATGCAGCTGGATCTTGCTTTGGGAAACAAGAATTTATTCCTATCTATGACATGTGATGCTATCTTATGCTATCAAATAACTTCAACCCTACATTCCTCACTTGCTGACAAAGTTCATTTCTCTGGTGTCATATGTTCCAAAGTGCTTACAAATCAGAGCTAAAACCAAAGGGAATAAAGTCATAAACATAAAAAGTACTATCTAATGTTAGGAATGCAGAAAAATCAGTTTCTAGCCACCTCTCAAGCTTGACATCCAAACCCAATTGATGCTTTTGACCTTAAACTTCCTATGATCCAGTAACCCTTCTTTAAAATGTATATAATACTGAATACATCCCCATCCTTTTTGAGTGGTAAAAGATTGGGAAAATAAATTGGTATTTGGGAAGCCATCACATAGTAGAAATGTGTGAATTAAGTTTCTGTTTTTAGAAAATGGAAAAGTGTGCCACTAATAATAGCTGGAACCACACATAGAAAATGAAGAGAAATAAAAAATTAAGAAGGTTTTCATAAATGATTTCCATCCATTGAATGCGGAGGTAGGGGATTCATTAGCTTTTAATGCTTGCGATCTTATGTCTGAAAAATATCATAAGCATGAGGACTAAATTCCAGTTGCACAAATGTAATTTTCAAATAATTAGCACTGTAAGCTGATAATGCTTTTAACACTATTTTGTGGGTATGTGCATATGCATTTATGCCTGTGCATGTATGTTGACAGACTCAGTTATAAATCATACTCAGCTGTTAGTGAGTATCTGTCTAGGACTCTGAGACACTCTTACATGGTTCAGGGATATCTTGAAAATATCAAGCTTTGGCTTTTAGTGTATTTGGGGAAGATTTCTTTCCATTCATATTTGGCTTTAATCACATAATTGGAAGTAGAGTTTTATCAGCAATGTAATTTACATCAATTGTGTAAAATTGTTGTCAAATGACCTTGTTAATATGGCAAATCACATATAAGAGAGGGTATTTAAATGAGATCTAAATGTTTAAATAGCTTAAAATCTTAGGATTAATAACATTCAAAATGTTGACTGTGCTACTTGAGACTTATAACCTTTCTCAAATGGATCCTTAGTTAATTATCTCTAAACCCAGCCTTTTAAAACATTATGCTGTGTCTTGAGATTGATATTTAACTTTTTTTCTATTAATCATATTTAGTTTTAAGATGTGGAAAGGTAGCCCTCTGAGGTTCAGCTGACATTTTAACAATTATGTTGAGACTTAACATTGATATATTTTGGTTGCTTAACCCATCTTGTCAGCAGTTTTGTATTTTATGCAGATACTGCTGGTTTGACTCTGGCATTTATAGCAGAGTGCATTTACTTTAACAGAATAATTCTTGTCCTTGTAGTTATAGTAGTTATGACTATTATCCTTCATAGGATAATAGTCATATAGTATGAAGTATTCATACAGTGTGAAGCATAATCAATCTATAGGAAACAGTTTCACAGTTTCACACAACTGATGCTGAAGTGTTTGAAACTGCAGACTTTTTATTGTGAAACCATTATATGTGCTTCCCAATTTAAAAAGGGGAAAGAAACCCCAACACCATCAACAAGGAAAACCCTAAAATCAAGACTTTTTCTTTCAGTGGTTAAAGCACAACAACATAGATTGAGGTCTGACTAGAAAAACTGGGTAAGATACTCCATGATTCTGTCTGTTGAAGACTACAGGCAAAAGTCTTCATGATATGGATTAAGGAAACTGGGGCTATTTAAGCTGTAGCAAAGCTTCTGTTGTGCTGTTGTTTATTGTTTCTTCCAGGACTGAAGACTTCTTATTCTGGCTTCACCCTAACTCACAGATTCTTAAAGGCATTTTCTTAGGAGGGAGTGGGGGGCAGATAATATCAATCAAGATGACTGAAGATACAGTACCTGGATTTTGGTCTCTTTAATCAAGCTAGTATGTGATCCTAAATCTGGAATGCTGTGTGCTGTCAATGTGTCACTGTCATGTAAAGAGCAATACATGTCCCTTTGCCATTTCTGTGCAGTAGGAGAAACATTTGGTAACTGCATCATGCACTGGAACTAATCTAGCATAATCTAAAGTAGAAATAGTAAAATAAAAGTAGTCAATAAATTGGCAATGGAAAGAGGTCTTAAGTAAACTTCCCTGTCCGACCATCCAGGAGCCACTCTGGCAGTGCAGCACCTGAGCTGGGACTGAAGACACACATCACACTCACACTGTCAGCCCAGCTTTCCTTACTAGCTCCACCACAGGTTTCCCATAGCAGAGTCTCAGCCTACCAGGTCTTTAAAATAATTTAATGGTGCAAGCTAAATAACAAAATAACAGAATAACAGAATAACAGCTCGAGCTGGTGCGTCCTTGGAGGGACCCCAAACAAAGGACTTTTATCCCCTCACTGTCTATGCTCGAGAAAGTCTAGAGTCCTTGGCTCCTGCTGTGTCTCTCAGTGTCTGTCACCTGGCTGGTGCCACAGGCCCCGTGCCCTTTGTTATGTAAAGGGTAAGCAGTTCACAGCCTCTTGCTTGGGGCTGCAGCCACTCAGAGCTCAATGTGCCACTTGCACTGCTGCTGCACCCGAGCTACCTGCACTGAATTATTCCTTAACAGAGGGAGAGTGAACTGCTTGTTTGGTGTCAGTGCTGGTTTCAATTCAGCAACTTCTACTCTTTTATTTTTTTTAAGAGATCAGAAATGGACTGAAAAATGCCCATTTACATATAAAACAATTCTAAGATTAATTAACATTTTAATGCCTTTTAAGTTTTGAGATTAATAATCAGTAGATAACATATAGAATGTATTAATTACCTTTCTAAGATTATAAAATTTTCCAAACATTGTCCTCTGCATTTTTTAATGGTGGCATCTGAAGGTCATTTATGAACAATTTATATTACAATTTAGAGCTAATAAGCAGCCTCATGTGACATGAATTACCACCTGCTCCCTTTTTGCAAGAAAGCATCTTTCAATATCCATGTCACAAAACTGTCTATCCCATTTCAGATTGATGTCTACTTTATACAGGAGAACCTAACCAATAGGGTATGAGAATTACTATCTAGTTTGTGTTCTGCTGTCAGCAGTTTTTTCTTGAATGCTCTTCATGTCTAATCTGTGTCTCATAAACATTTCTGTAAGTACCAGCATCAGGTTCTGTCCTTGCCTAGGGAGGAGGGCAGAGCAATATTTTCAGCAGGCCACATGTCTTTTTCAGTGTCCTGTTTTCAGCTGGAATAGAGTTAATTTTCTTCCTCATAGCTGGTGCAGTGCTGAGCTTAGGATTTAGTATGAGAATAATGTTGATAACACTCATGTTTTTGTTGTTGCTGAGTAGTGCCTACTCTAAGTCAAGGACTTTTCAGTGTCTCATGCTCTGCCTGTGAGGAGGGGCAGAAGAAGCTGAGAGGGAGCATGACAGGGACAGCTGACCTGAACTGGCCAAAGGGGGATATTCCATACCATACAACATCATGCCCATTACACAAACTGGGGGGAATTGGCTGGAATTGCTGCTCAGGGATGTACTGAGCACTGGTCAGCAGGTGGTGAGCAATTGTATGGAGCAACACTTGTTTGTCTTGGGTGTAATTTCTCTCTTTCCTTTTCGTTATTATTATTATTTGCATTTTATTTTGTTTCAAGTATTAAACTGTTCTTATCTAAACTCAAAAAGTTCAGGCCGGTTTTTTTTTTGCCTTGAATTCTCCTTCCAAATGGGAGGATGAAGGGGTAGTTTGAGCAAGTGGCTGCATGGGGCTTAGTTGATGGCTTGGGTTAAACCATGGTGGGTAGGAAGGACCAAATGCAATTGTGTCCTGCTTCTAGATAACTTGACTTCTGTGAATTCATAGATTGATACAATCCTCAGTAGGCCAGGAGGGAAAACCTACAATGTATCAAACAGCATGTGAAATGTGTATAAAAAGTACCTGGCTGCACAGGCACAGGTCAGGTTTGTTGCTCTTGCTGCTGCCACTGCTGGTGAGAAGTCCATGCTGGTCTGTGCAGTACTTGCTCAGCTCAGTGGTAGCTTCTGTCCACAGCTTCTCCTACTTCCTAGCAGTCTTTCCTACTCCAAACAGCAGAACACCCTTTTTTATTGCTCTTTCTTTTTCCTCCCTGTGCCTAGCATAGCAGCCAGACTGAACTGTGCCTGTCTCCTCACACAGGGCCTGTGGGTTCCTCTTGACCAGGATGGCAGTGCTGGGGAGGGCAGATGCAGGGGGAGGGAGGGTTGTTGTATGTTGGTAGACTGCTCCATGGGCGGGAGCTGCTGCCCACACAGGGAGAACATGTGTGTGTGCAGCCTGCAGCTTCCCACAGGGACTGGAGGAGGGATGCTGAGATCTGTATTCAGTTCCTGCAGGCACCGCTTGCAGGCTGCTTATTTCAGGGGAAATATTTAGAATAACATAAATAGTCTTATTGTAAATTAATGTAATAAAGGACTGATGTTTCTGTGACTTGAAATGTGATGTTATGTGGGACTCAGAGTTCTGAGAGCATGCCAGGTTGCACTCAGGGGCACCAGAGAACAACCTGGTCTTTTTTTTGCCAGGTTGCACTCAGGGGCACCAGAGTACAACCTGCTCTTTTTTCAAGTTGCTCACACAATTCAATAGTTGGCATTACTGTGCCATATATATATGTATACTGTTGATATATAATTTTGAAAATAGCAAATTCCTGAATTTATGTGACAGCTAGGTAAACAATAAAGAATGTAAGGAGCTGAAATATAGAATATGTGCCAGGATTCATCCTCCTCTCAATCTTTGTTGGTTATACTTTCCTTTAAAAGTAGGAGCCAACAGTAAATTTTAATGATTTTTTCCTTCAAATTTCTGTTTTTAGATTTATATATAGAAGACACTAGCAAATATTTTTAAGCTTTAGTGCTCCCAGAAAGTTCCAAATGAACAGCCCTTGAGAATAAAACCTGTGACTGAGGTAGGACACAGCAAAGGCAGGATGCATATAAGCTTCAGGCTTCTGTGATGTGCTTCAGATCTGGATGTATTCCCACCTTTCTGCTGAGACTACCAGTAAAAGTATCAATTAATGCTAATTTTTATGGCATGGGATCTTGCACCTTAAGAACTATGCTAAGACCATTTATTCACCTTATCTGGTGTTCAGAATAGTCAAATGAACTGGGTTTTGTTGCTTTTAGTGCTTACTGATCCCCTCAATCACTCAGTCCTTCATTGTTGCTTTTAGTGCTTACTGATCCCCACAATCACTCAGCCCTTCGGCATCAAATATGACCTCTTTCCTAAAGACTGAGAACTAACTCTGATGACATATTAGTGCATTTATTACGCACTGTATTCAAGTAAAATGTACAATACTGATAGATTATCATGTTTGTGAGATTCTGTATTTCCAAGGTACCAAATCACATTGTTTGATCCTCCCTTTCCGTATCACTGTCAAATGAACGAGGTGTGTTCTTTGTTCATGCATGGTAAAATGCAGGAAGGGTTGGCTGCAGCTACTCAAACAATTCCACCTGAGCTTGTTTTCAGACAGTGATTATTGTTTTAATGGACATTTGGGGAGAAAAAACATTCTGTTTTCACCTGAATGGAGGGAACATTTTGTGAGAAAAAAAGTTTTCTATCTAAACCTGATTTTTAATAAAAAGTTTTACTTGGAATTCTTTGGATGAGCTTTCATGTGACCTTTACTGAGGATGGTTGCTGCTTTTATTCTTGTTTTCTTCATCCTGTTGTGCTATACAAACCAAATTTGCAGGTGGCAACCCACCTGCCCAGTCAGCATTAGAAATTCCTGGTGGGAGATGCTGTACAATAATATGGGGAAAACCCATTACTGCTGGCAAGGACTTGTATTCAAAGATAAAAGTGGTAGAAGCCTACAAGTGTGACAAACCATGAGAGGGAAAGCATGAATAGCCATGGTAAAAACACAGCATTACAAGCTCAGTTTAATAGCTTTGAATCATTTAAATGTATAGGGTTTGTTCATGTGTCTGACCTTGTTGTGATTAATGCTCAGGTCTAGCACTACAAATAATATTCCCCTCTGCTCCACAGGAGGTTTCCTCAGCCTCAGTTTTGGAGGGCATGTCCTAACCAATGCATAATTTCTAAGTGAGTCTTGCTTGATCTAGTGACTTAGTCATACTTCTGGCATTGAGGTCCATCTGCTATTCAGTGAGCATAGGAAAAGAGGCAGGAAGCCAGATGTCATGTATTAAAGACCTTGTCTCACTTTGGATGACAAGTCTGGAACATGGCATTTGGCATATTTCTTGCATCAGTAAGAGTGTAATAGGAGAACAGTGTGTTCTTCCTATAGCTCATATTGAATCCTGACTTTTGGGAGGACAAACAATTGCTGAGCAGGTCAAGGTGTTAACAGCCTTGCATTTTTTTTATCAAGTGGTCTATTTAAAAATGATAAGGGAAACAGTGAAAGTTACCAAATATGCTTATTGTTTAACAAGTACCTGAATCAGTTTCTGAGGCCTTGGAGATGGTTTATACCTTTATAAGTACATAATTTGTATACAGATTAGAAGAATTACTTCTAGATTTACTAGGAGTAAAACTGTTCTGTTTGAATTTGTACTTTCCTCTATAATTTAGGTTCTGAATGGTATATAATTTGTAATAATGGCTCCTTATAACTACAATACATTGAGTCAGCATACACTCATGAAATACACTATTGAGTTAACATTTCTTCACAGTACCCTAGTTTTCTGAAAAATCTGTGCTAAACAAAGGACATGCTCAGATAAGCATAGGACAAAACCCCACCAACCACAAAGAAAGATAATCCTCCTTTAATCCTGGGTCAGCAGCCCACAATAATAGATATCTTTCAAATTAAATTTTACTTACTGTTTCACCACATCCAGAAACAGTGGCCCTGTTTTGTTTAAAGGAGGTGTGTCTGCTGAAGGCAATCTAAGTTACTTCATTGAGAAAAAAATAGTGAAAATCCATTTTCTATATCCTGTGAGCCAAATACATGCTGTACACCTGGAACCTTTCAGAAATGTTTGTTTCAACATTGCCTGGCTTTGATGACTTTCAGGAGACTGAAAATAAGGACTCCTGGACTGTTTGCCTCAAGGCTTGTTGATTCACAAGGTGTCTCCAACTGCTGAGATGCACCATTGTCTGCCACCCAAATCCTCCAGCTAGCAGCTAACTGACATTCCGAGGTAAGGAGGCCCCACTGTCCACCACCCACACCTTCTGGCTGCCAAGCCATCTACCAGATAATGATGGATATCCCCTCCAGCTGCCTAGACCACGAGGCACCATTGTCCACCACTGTCCATGACTGACATCAGGGGCTGGAAATTGGTCAACTCCAGGGAAACTGACTGATCAGTGCCCGACAGAGCCCTGTAAAAAGGACCAGTGTCCAGAGCATGGTGCACACTCACCACCAAAGAAAAGACAGCTACGGATCATCAGAATGCTATTGGGACCTATGGTGGTGACTATCTCTTCTGTGCTATTCCAAATCTTGCTTGCTTCCCTCCTTTTCTGTTTCTAACTTTCCTATCCCCTTTCTCTCTCCCTGCTGAGTAACCAATAATAGTCTCACTCCCTAACTGTATTTTGACCTTGTTTGTGTCTTAATTCACATTGAGAGAATCAATCAAATGCTCCTGAGTCTTATCGGACCAGAACAACACCTTTTATGCTTCATGCTATATCCAAAAGAATTTCCTGAAGGCAATTCAAATGGTGGGAACAGCAAGAGAAGAGGATGGACAGCAATTTTCTTACTTAAGTTACAGCCTATTGGATGTTTCACAGCTAGAAGCTTGCCACTACTGTGATGTATAGTACAACTGGATATTTTTATTTTTTTAAAAACACTTTAGAAATTAATTGTCCTTCCTAAATGTATTTAGTTTAATCATTAAGGGGCAGGTTCAATACTCATTTGTCTGGATTTCAACAGCAAAAAGATGGGGAAACTATCCAAAGATTTAAGCAGTAATATAGTGTTTCTGAAATACTGTAAACCTAAGGAAATGCTTTAGTCATGGTAGGCAAAACTATCAAGGTCTTAAAGGCAACTCCTTCACTTTATCACAAGTTATTTGCGCTGTTCCAAATACCGTCCAAAAGATATTTTAACCTACAATTTCTCTATAAATAGTTTAGAAAAAAAAATGTAAATCCAAAAATTAAGAAGTTCTATGTGATTAATTTTACAGTGCTTTTTAAAATAATGTCTTCTAGCTATCCAAGCATTTTAGTGTAAGAGCTGAGGCTCCATTAAAAGAATATAGTTTATCTAGCTTGCACTTGCATGCTTAATTTCCATGAAAGCTTACACATTTCTACAACTAAATTCTGCCTAAAATTAAATATTATAATTCATTTCCATAAACTTTTACCAGTTATTAACCTTTATATTCCAAATACAGTATTTTTATTCAGTAATATCATGTTACTCTATTCCTTTTTCTTTTTCCCAATTCATCCTAATTCAATCATATTGTGGTAGGTTGACCTCAGCTGGCTGCCACATACCCACCCAACTGCTCTTTCACTGCTCCCATGGCAAAAACGGGATGGAAAAGCTTGAGGTTTGAGTCAAAGACAGGGAGATCACCTACTAAACATCATCATGGATAAAAGAGGCTTGATTTGAAGAAAATAAATAGACTTTATTGTCAATTAATATAGATCTAGATACTGAGAAACAAAGAAAAAACCCCATAAAACACTTTCTGCCCACATATTTTTCCCAGTTCCTTTGGGGAACATCCACCTGCTTTAGTGTGGGGTCCTTTGCAGGCTGAAGTGTGGATATCTGCTCCAGCATCTGGAGCACTTGCTTCCCCTCCCTCCTTCTCTCATCTTGGGGCTTGAATGGTTGTTTCTCTCTTTCTTTTTTCCTTGCTCCTCACACACCAATCAGTGTTTTGCCCTGTCTTAAATATGTTTTGCCAGAGGTTCTACCACCTTGGCTGATGTTCTCATCTGTGTTTGGAGGAGAGTCTGTGGTGGATCAGGCTGTGTTCAGTGTTGGGCAGTCCTTGTCATCTCCTCACAGAGGCCACCCTTGCAACCCTCCTGCCAACAAAACCTTGACACTGACACCTGACAAACTTTGAATGGAATGTAGTTGTTCTTTTTCTTCCCTTCTGCCCCTCACCATCCAATTTTCAAACTCTGAGAACTCTATGCCAAAGTCTGACTAACTGAGCATGTCCTTGGTAACTGCCCATATACTCTTTGTCCCATCACAGATACAAAGTTTTTTTAAAAACACTAGACATACCTTCTACATTTATTTCAGGAATGAGGGAAGGAGTGCAGAAGAGAAGTTCAAGCAGTTGTCGCCCCTGAAGCCACTCGCTGGCACTGACACATTTTGCTGCCACTCTCTTGCATCAAAAATGGCACTGGTAGTACTTATCTCAGCTGGACATAGATAAAGTATAGTTAAATGAATGCAGCAGCCATTTTCTGCACAAATGCAGAGGTTGTGTTAGCTTTGCATAGGGTGCTAGCTGCTGTGGTAACTGTGTGATAACAATAATGAGCATGAGAAAATGGCAAAAGCTCTTGCTGAAGGTAAAACCAGAATAGGTATGCTTGGGTTGAATGAAGTGAGTGGAAGGAGGTAGGCTGACTTTCTACACATCTAAGGGAATTTAAATCTGGAGCCTGCTCCTGTTGCTCTACAGATTGGAGCACCCTAGAAATAACCCATAATTAAAATCTTTGCTTCTAATTCCCTAAAATAGCAACAGTTCTGAGACATCATGTAAGATCCATTCTTAACTAATATTTAACATATTTTTAATACCTTTTTTTGCAAGTACTGCTGACACCCAGTTTTTCACTGCTGTATACTAGCATGGATTTCCATGCCCCACACTCACTTTCTTGAACTGGCAGCAGGTTGAATAGAGGCTCTGACCATTTTTACCTATTTGTAAATAGCTTTTTGCACCCTTTCCATTTCCTTTAGAATGGCAAAAATTTTATTTGGATTCCTTGCTTTTGGGAAAGTTTCAAATTAAAAATAAATGGCAAAAATTCTCTCTGTATAATTACCCAATCTTATTATAATTGCAAAATGTGCAATAAGTGCAAGTTATTTAAAACCCTTACTAGTTAAAGAATATAAAATGAGAAGTTAGAATCTGAAATTAAATTGAAAATTATGTAAAATCTAGTAAAATGCTGTTCTGTATATTTTATGTGACATGTATTTCCATCAGGAAAACTAGACTGCCCTTTATTGCTCAAGTACTTATAGGACATATGATTCCACACTGTGGTGGAGTTATCTCTCAGTCTGCATTGCTTGCTGTTTCTCACAGTAATAATATCATGCAGCGCAAACATTAGAATAAAATTCCTTATTAAAAAAAATAAAAATACTTAAGTTC
>NW_008670745.1:0-30476 GCF_000695815.1 Acanthisitta chloris | reverse complement strand
TATATATATATAAAGGCAATTGACATCTAAATTTCAAGAACCACTTTAAGTGTCTAGGTACAAAGGTCACAGTCACAAAATTTCACTTCTCAGCAGCTATCTATACCCAGAGATAGTCATCTTTCTAGCTGACTCTTTGTTTAACCCTAACCTTCCATGAGACATTGTACTCTCTTTCTGCATATATTCAGTAGCAAACTTATCTTGATTAGCTTGAATGGTCTTTTACCTTGAATCAGAAGGACAAAAGTGAGAAAACTTATTAAGACAGTGGCAGTTTAATAAGTAAAGCAAAGGCTGCTCAAGGAAGGGGAAAAAAAAAATAAAAGGAATTTATTAACTCCCTTTGGCAGGCAGAGATTCAGCCTTTTCCAGAAAAGAAGGGCTTCATCACATCATGATTACTATGGAAGACAAATGTCATCACTCAACATTCTCCCTCCCTCCTTCCTTCTTCAGCTTTTATTGATGAGCACATCATATAGTATGGGATATTCTTTTGTTCTCTTGGGGTCATCTGTTCAACTGTCCCTTCCCACCTTCTTGTGTACCCGCACTTGCTGGCGGGCAGGTTGAGAAACAGAAAAGGCCTTGACACAGTGTAAGAACTGCTCAGCAATAGCAAAAGCCTTGGTACATTGCCAACACCGTTTTTTTTTTTTGGCAACAGAACTAAACCATAGGCCCATGGAAGCTTCTGTGAAGAAAATTAACTCTATTCTGTTCAAACCCAGTACACAAACACAATCCAGAGAGATCAGGGTCTGGATCTATCCCTTTTCTGAGTTTTCTAACCCTTGAAATACAGAAGGAGCTTCACTCTTCTACATATAAAGTTGATTGGAGGTATCATGTATATGCAAGTCAGCGGCTCCCATTTCTTGCTGTGTTTTGAACTCAGAGGGATGTGGGAGCCTGGAGTGGAGCTCCTGAAGAGAGATGAGATTGGTGATCTGTGAGGGAAATGTCTCAGCTTCTACTGAGCCTTAATTAGATACTTAACTTTCTGGGTTTTGGGGGGGAAGGATGAAGAATGAAAAAATACTCAAAACAACAAAACATATCAAATAATATCTTTAGCCTTTAAGAAGTGCTAAAGCCTATCATGGACATTTTGGAAAGTCCCAAGAGGTACAATTAAGTAAAAATAAATCTTGCTGTGGAAAGTCTGAAAATAGTATTTGCTATTCTCAACCATAATATTACATTCATGTTTGTAGACAGGTAGAATAGTCTAAATATAAAGAATTTCATGTTTAAAAAGTTATGTGTCCACTTGCCCATTTCTCTTCCTGCACCAAATACCGGTGAACATCTTTGCAAGGATATTGAAGTATTCATGTATTCCTGAAGAAGACCTTTTAGCAAAAGGCTGATACACTTCAAATCAAAACCAAATCACATAGGGGAGTATCTTAAGGCATAGAACAAGGTTGTTCACTATCATAGACTGATAAGAAATGGAGTTACTGGAAGAAAGAAAATCAAAACAAAAGAAGTCCTCAAAGAAAGAGCTCTAAACTGACCTCTTTCCTATGTAGAGTGCAATCTCATCACACAGGTAATTCTCTGGTTTTCAACAGCCTATAGCACTGAAGAAGATCTCAAGTGTCACTTAACATCATAAGCGAGAGGGAGAGATCTATTCCCATTTCAATTAAACTGGATAGACTATTCTGATTAACTTCAGTCGCCATTATGTTCTTATTACAGACCTGTGACTCCCTTCTTTTTGTAGATTTATTATATAAGCTCAGTAATATTGCTCTTTGACAATTTGCTTTCTGAAGTGACTTATACATTTAATGTTACTAAAGCAGGGCATACACAGACTTCCTCTGGAAAAGTGCAGAAACACTTTTTTGCCTTTTCTGTGTACGGATTTCAAAAATGAAAGGCTAGAGTTTCCCCATTCATTGTACTGCACTTTAAATATTGTGTAAATATATTAGACTGTAAATAAAATAACAAAAGCCTTTGAATATTTCGTTCTTCTCATTTCTTAAAGTACAAACAAAGAACAGTGAGGACTAGACTGTGTCTTTAGTTTCCCTTGTCAGTGAAAGACAGTCTATAACTACAGAAGAAAAATGGTGTAAATGATTGAGTACAGATGCTATGGGTTGCCTGTCTATAAAATGAGTCCAGCTCAAGGCTGAAGAGGAGCACAAACATGGCCTGGTCAGGAACATTTAACACATGGCTTTTTAGAGAGGATAAGACTCCCTCAGCCACGTATCTTGAGAGCAGAAGGTAATTATGAACCTGCTATTCACTAAAAGCAAAAAATAAAAAACAAGATGAGAAGAAGAAAAGTGCCCTTTAACTCTCTCTCTCTTTCCAAAGATAGTCTTGTGCTTGTAATCTTTAGGACAATAATTATCCATTCATACAATCATAGAATCATAGAATGGTTCGGGTTGGAAGGGACCTTAAAGATAATCTAGTTTCAAACCCACTGCTATGTATAGGGACACTTTTCACTAGACCAGGTTGCTGAGAGCCCCATCCAATCTGGTACACTTCCACAACTTCTCTGAGCAACTTGTTCCTGTGTCTCATGACCCTCACAGTAAAGAATTTCTTCCTAATATCTAATCTAAACTTACCCTCTCTCTGTTTGAAGCCATGCCCATTTGTCCTGTGATGATACACCCTTCTAAAATTTCCATCTTTCCATCTTTCTTGTAGGTTCCCTTCAGGTACTGTGTGGCAGCAAATAGGTCACCTCAAAGACTTCTCTTTTCCAGGCTGAACAATCCCAATTCTCTTAGTCTTTCCTAGTAGGAGAGGTGCTCTAGCCCTCTAATCATCTTTGTGCCCCTCCTCTAGACTTGCTCCAGCAGGTCAATGTCCTTTTTGTGCTGGGGACCTCAGAGGTGGATGAAGTACTCCAGATAGGCTCTCGTGAAAGCAGAGTAGAGGAGTATAATCACCTCCCTTGAACTGCTGATCACGCTCCTTTTGATGCACTACTTTTCTCTGGGTCATATGTGACATCTATCATTCAATTAGTTACTATTTTCAGACTTTCCACAGCAAGATTTTTTTTTTTAAATTGTACCTCTTGGGGCTTTCCAAAGTTTCTATGACAGGCTTTAGCACTTTTTAAAGTGCTAAACCAAATAGTTGGTTTTCTGGGCTGCAAGTGCATGTTCATCCACCAACCTGTATTGATAGCAGGGGTTACTCCAACTCAAATAAGTGCAGCACCTTGCAGTTGGTCTTGTTAAAACTCATGAGATTCCCATAGGCCCACTTCTTGAGCTTTTCCAGGTCCCTTTGGATGGAAAACCATCCTTCAGCTGCGTCAGCTGCACCACTCAGCTTGGTGTCATCTGCAAATTTGTGGAGGGTGCACTTGATCCCTTCGTCTACGTCATTAATGGAGATATTAAATAACACTGACCCAATATGGACCCCTGAAGGACACCACTTGTCACTGATGTCCATTGGGACTCTGAGTCATTGACCACTACCCTTTGGATCTGAACACCCAACCAATTCCTCATCCACCTGACAGTCCACTCATCAAATCCATCTCTCTCCAATTTAGAGAGAAGGATGTTGTGGAGAAACATGTCAAAGGCTTTACAGAAATCCAGATAAATGACATCTGTAGCCCTTCCCTTGTCCACTGATGTAGTCACACCATCATAGTGCAGTCACAGGCAGAGGGCTCTTTGCAGTACCTTATCCCTCTAACCTTTGCATTTCTTTCCACAGCTTGCCAGGGCCAAGACTGATATTGTCCTTGTCCCCTACCACATCTAGTTTAAGACTGCCAATGAGCCCTACTGGTTCCTGAGCAAAACCTCTCCTCCCTGGCTGAGAAAGGTGAGTTACCAGCACCACTTGGCCCTTCCGGGAATTAATGCTCTTACTATTTCTGACTGAGTAGTATATTATGTACTAACCTCAACCTAAAGCAACATTCAGTAACCAATAGGTAATTTTAATTCAATTGGAACTTATTTTGATAACACATTTCATGCTGGATGGCCGGCTACAAATAGATGGGGCAGAAATTAGTCCAGCATTGAATAAGATTACCTTTTCATAAGTATGTTCTGAATTTGGCCCATTATAATTTAAATTCTTATCCTTCATAAAAATGCTAATTTATTTACTTACATGAATTCAGTAGAACAGAAAATCAGCATTTCAGTCATTCTGTCCTTTTTCAAGGTTAGTGGGAGCTGGTGATTTCTAATACTAGAAGATTCCTGCAAGTAATTAAAATATTCTATTTTTTATGAAGATCAAGATTTAAAAGAAAATTATTTGAGCAATTACTTTTCCTAATGAGTGCAGTCTGTGTTTTTCTATTGTTAGGAATGAATAGAGTTGATAACACAGGAGGATACAGCATACCTCATATACTGACAGCTGCTATGTTTTCATTAAATAGAACTTAAAACTATTAGAGAATATCGTACTTGTTTTCCAACCCCGTCTTTAAGGAATATTAAATAGTATATAAGTTAATTATAGTTTATTTTAATGAGTTAACACCGATCTTGATTTCAACTAATGTAGCTACAGAGGAAAGAGCTCCACGTTCTTTATTTTTTTCTGTGACTATCCAGACTTGCAGCCTGATCCCCTTGGGGAATAACCCTAGATGTTCAGTGTAGACAGCACAGAATAAAGAGAGGCAGAAACTGGGACTGTGTCCTGGCTGCTTATCCCCTAAGCCCTGAGCAATCATAAACAAGTTGCTAACTATATCTTTTAAAGAAGAAACTGAATAAAATTTCCTTTCTGCTCCTCTAGGAGCATGAGAAAGTGAACTCAGTACATAGTGGAACTTGATGTTTGTTTTACAGCAGCAATGAGCTCAGAAAATGTGTAGCGAAAACACAGAAGGGTTCTTTTTTACACAGAGGTAAAACTGAGAAGCTGTTGGCCTATTAGACCTCTGTGAAATAGAACCCTGCAGAAACAACATGAAGAAGGGAGGCCAGAGCAGCCCTTGCTGCCAATTTAGCAATGGTTTTGTCCTAGAGCATGCAAAGATTATGATTATGCCTGGTCTATGTATTTTTGGCACTTCCCTTGTGTCTGCTTAACAACCATTATAGCACTGAGAATGTGCCAAACTACAGCCAACCCCTTTGCAGTCAATATTCTTTTGTCATATCCATAAAAACTGTGACAAAATGATAATAGTAATGCTAGGTTAAACGCTGGTAGCAGGAAACCAGCTTTTCTTAGGTATGCGAAATTTGCTTTAATCACTTTCTTCCACTATAAAGTGAAACTTCTATGTTTCCAATATTTTAGGTTCAAAAAAGGAAACATTTACCACTTTGCTGAGTGATAATCCAAAAAAGTAAACACTTTTAGTATTTGTTAAATGGCAATATTTAAAAATACATTTAACAAATGGCAGCCACTTACTGAATTGGACTCCCAGAAGAATTCTTTTTCTGGGATTTGTGGGTCATAGTAGTAAAGAAAGCACTGAAGCACATGAGATGTAAACCCTCCCAAATGAAAAGAAACACAATCTAAAATATAATATTCTTGAATATTTATATAATATAGAGGGGAAAATCTCATTAATTTTCCAATCATCTTTATTTTATAAAAAATATGTAATAAACCAGCTAAAAATATCTACTGAAAAAGGATGGATAATAATTTTAAAAATGCATAAGGTTTATGCATATATAAGGTTCTGAGAGTGGCTAATGCAGCTGCTCCTTCTCATCACCTTTAACATGATTTTGCTCCTCATTGAAATGAAAGATCTAGAGTTTTTTGTTGGTTTGGTTTTTTTCCAACTGCTGAATGAGAAATGGAGGGTTGAAATGTCTCTTTTTATGGCTGTTTTTATTGGGTTTTGGTGGGTTTAGCTCGAAAAAAAATGGTCACTCAGCTTTATTTATAACATTTCATGTCTGGTGGTTGGTTTGTTCTGGGGTTTTTTGCTTGTTTGTATTCGGGTTTTGTTTTGTTATTAACAATTATATATTTATTCTTACTCAGTTGAAATAGCAATTTTTTTCCCAATTTGACGCATAACTGTAAATACATTGAGTGGGCATGCTTATTAAAGCTCTTAAAATATTTCCATCTCTTCTGATCAGCAAAAAAAGTGTTAAGGGAACCAAGTAAGAAAATCATTTAATATTTCACTGACATTTTTAAAGTTCACACTACTCAGGAGAGATTCCTAAAGACTGAAAAGTATCAAAGACTACTTCATTATATTCCTTTAAATGGTCATGTGGGGAAACAGTGAGTTTATAATTTGCTGGGAGAAAATACAGGAACTCTCATATGAAATGTCCAAAATAAAGTAAACCCATGTAGTTTGATTAAGGACAGCCAACATAGCTTCAGGGAGGAGAGGTCATGCTTAACTAACATGCTGGACTTCTTTGAAGATATTACTGCCACAATAGATAAGGAAAATTCAGTAGATGGTAGTATATTTAGATTTTCAAAAGCATTTAACAAGGTTCCACATCTGAGGCTAATGACTAAAACAAATGAGTAACAAAATGGAAGGTAAAATGGAAGAGTAATGTAAATGTTTTCCTTGATACAAACTGGTTTTCAACTTAGAAGTAACTTAGATTGGAGCAGGCCAATAGGTCATTTTGCAGTACTTCTGTTCATAGTTTCTATTGGTGTGTTAGGTGGTGCAGTTGGGAGCAAAATTTGAGTATGGAGGTAATGCTCTGATTGGAGACAGAAGAAATACATGAGGAAAAGTGAATGACAGTTAAAACAGATATAAAAAAAGATTTAAATATTTGAGATAATTTAATTTAGGGTACTTTGGTCCAGGTAACTAGAATACAGTTAGTTGTGGAAAAGGTAGATAAGTATTTATTCAAAATGTTGTTTGCTGGCACAGGCTATCATAATTAAAACAAAACATTTTTTTCTAGTTACATACTTCATGTAAGAATAGGTTTTTCTCAAGTTGTCTGGCTTGAATAACAAATCGAGGTATATACCTGCTGCAGAAAGTTTGAGGGCCTCAATGAAACATGCTACCTGATGAGTTAGAGACCAGCCACTTTCTATTTTGTATAGCTTTAAATCAGTGTAGAGTAGGACTGCCAACAATACACTCCAACATAATTGTACTTGCAAATTGTCCTAGAAAAAGCTGGGCAGAGTTTAACTAAACTTTCAGCAGTTTGATAGAGGAAGGAAGGAAGGAAGGAAGGAATATCTGGCTCACAAAGCATTAAAGTATCAAGCGAGTGCCAGTTAAATGCTGCTGGTAGTTGAAAGCAAAATATCAATAAAACTCCTTGATTAAAAGGAGTATGGAGTTCCCATATCATCCCAGCCAAGAAAGCAAGACTATATAATTAGAACTGTGAGATGATTTTCTGTACTGCTCTCTAAATTGTATCATTATGTACCTTTCCAAACTCCAATTACGATTTATTTTTTCTTTTCTTTTCTTCTCCTTCTTTCACTTATAACTAAGTAGTAGCTCAAGTCATAAAAAATATACCATAAGTACTCAAATTCATCTCCTATACCAAGCTGCATGTTGTTTGCAATCAAAGACGAGATTAGAGTTGCATTAATCTTTTTGCTATTGAGGTATTACTAAATATTATAAACACAAAATATTTATCAGTTTTGCAATTCTGCCAGTAGATGGTACTAGCAGTTCCTATATTTGATAATAAATGTCTTCAACTTGAGTATTACAGTTTCCTGTCACAGCAAGTAATGTGTTTCTACTCTACTGAAAATAGCATATTTATATTTGATGCATTTGCACTCAAGGGCAGATTTTAAATCAGTTATTATTTCTTTCAGTGGTGATGTCTGTGAAGTATCCTTTACAATGCAGTTTAGAATTAGTGTGACAAATGATTGCATCTATTAGTCAGCTTTCAATTGAAAGATAATATTTAAAAAATATTTTATAAATAGTTTCCCAGGTTTTACAGCAGCTGAATCTTTAAGATATAGCTCAGAATTCAGTTTAAAATAATTTAGCCATATTTGCTGTCCAGATTCACTGAGGTGAGTCATTCAAGTGGTCTCACTACTTCTTTTTAATTCACTATACAGACTATTAGGTCTTGGAAAACTGTATGTGTTTTGCTGTGTAAGTCTTTTAAGCATATGGGTATACCTGAAGTAAAATGTCTTTTTTTTCCCCACTTAGGAGAGAGTCAGACTCAAATAACTGCACAGACACAAAAGTCATGCCTACAGAAAATATTCATGCAAGGCAAGAAAGTGTCTATATAATGCTAGAACACTTGAAATGTGGTAATAGTTGCACTTCTGGCAGTGCTAGCAGATGACAATAGATGCAAGGTAAAGGTAAGTTGCCCTTAATGAAATGAGGTAAATACCTCTATGAAAGACAAGAAATTAAGTCAGAATGTGAAGCTTCTTGTGAGAAGTTCTTTGATTTAAAAGAAAAATAACAGCACATAACAATTTGGATGTGAATGAAGGTATTTCCTGTTGGAAATGTCAGATAAAGATTAAAGCAAACAAACAAAAGTCAAATATCAGGAGTTGCATAATGCAATGACGTACTACAAACCTTCAGAGGTTTGATTTGACTCAGATTTGTGGCTACCCTGAAAGCTGTTTTTCAGTTGTTCTGTCATTGCCATATTCATATAAAAAAATAAAAATTAAAATGAAAGTATGTTATTAGCAGGTATCTGTAGCTGTGTGATCAGAATTCACTGCCACAATGTGAACAGGTCATGGATTCCTAAATGGAAAGGCAAAGAGAAGTTTATGTACTTCTGTCACAACATCTGTAATGTCTTGATCAGATTTACTTCCAGTGTCAGACAGCTTTTCTTAATAGTTATTATCAGTTCCTGCTTACATACTTTATGTCTTTTATTGGTAAAATCAAACTGACTGTATTCAAAGTGTAACTTTCTACAGGTATTTGACCAAATCTGAAAAGGATATGTACTAAATTTTGTGTATTATGAATTGCATATAAAATAACTGATCTATGATAAGCTCCTTTCTTGTCTCCAAACCATTGTCTGTGTGCAAACTAAGAGGGTTTTTTTTGCTGTTTTTATTTTAATTTTTATCATTGTTGATTCTTGAAGGAAAGGAATGCCCTGTTCTCTCAAGAAACGTCATAGGACTTAACCTTCTCACCAGTACACCTTTCACCTGTAGGCATTCTTTACTTCTCATTTTTTAAATGTATGGTTCAACGCCTGAGTTACAAACATCGGAGGATCCTGGTGTGTGAATGATAAAGTCTGGCTAATAAACAAGGTAATGTATGTAAGAGTTCAGATGAACTCGGCTATTGCAGCCTTTCCTCTTGTCAGACTGAATATGCTGCAGAATTTCACCATGCATGAGGATTCTTATGCTTGTACTGAAAATAGATTTGGCTGAGCAGATGGGAGAATGTTTCATTATAATGTGCACATGTATATTATGTATTTGGTTTTCAAACTTCTTGATTGATTGCCATCAAGTAGTATTATAAGTAATAAGGTTGTTAAAGGCAGAAGTCTCTCATTTTTAAATTCAGAGGAATAACTCCTTTGGTAATTAACTCAGAACCTGAAAGGGCAGAGTTTATGTTGTGATGCTAAAAGGATTTAAGCATGACAGTCACCTTTAAACAAGGAATTCTGTCCTGTCTATGACAAGATTTGAAACAGGTAATGTGCTATGGAAGCACGTAAAATGGAACATCTGAAGGAACATGGAGCAAGATCCTCCCCTAGATAAGTAAGTGCCTATCAGAGGTATTCAGGGAGTAAGGATTAGTAGCAACTGTGCTGCATAGTCAGAAAAAGAAGAAGAATCTTGAATATTGTCAGGGCACTGAGGGCACCACCAGCCCTGACTGGCACTCCCCAACATCCTCAGGGCTCCCCATAACCTATCCATGGTCCAGATCCCCATGTCAGTCCCCCTGGGGCCATCAGGCCCTGCTGGTCTCTATCTTCTCACAGTCCAGCCCGGCCTTGGCCTGTCCCCATGCCCAGGGAGGTGCCTCATGCCTGGGACTGCCCTGGTGTCTCTGGCTGCCCTGCTTCTGGATGGTGGTCAGGACAGGCCCTGGCTGCCAGGCACAGTGCTGACAGACCCTGAGGGACTCCCCCAGCTCCTGAACCCCAGGGAGACCCTGCCCCCTGCAGACCTCCAAGAAGCACTGAGAGACAACACCAGAGACTCCAGCCTGGAAATGAGCAGAAACTTTCTGAAGTGAAACTGGATTTTTCAGCATATGATTTCACTCCAAGTCTTTAATATCCAATAAAATATAATTTGCTTAAACTGTAATTTGTAATGAAAAAACGTAAATAATTCTTTACTTTCATAGCTAAATGACTGAAGGTCTCTATAATGTTTGGGGCTTTTTTGGCATTGAGGTTGATGTGATATCTGGATCCTATTTCCAAGTCTCATGCTATTCCAAAGTCATGACAAAGCTGACTAAATGAACCATCCCTTAAAGATAGCTGACAGCAACAGAAATTTAGGCAGCAAGATTCACTTAACCCATTGATCCATAGTAGCGATGCAGACCAAGTCATGCTATTGTATTAAAGCAGAAAATTCAGTTATGCATTTGGTTACTTCTTGTTTTTCCACCAAAGTCATATATGTCTATATCCACATACATATATGCATGAGTATGTATAATATCTGTCTGACTGCATATATACATATATTTTCATTTATATATGTCTATGCACTGGAATATAACAGCCTAATATATGCATTGATATATAGTAGCCTATACTTTTAGATTATAACTATAACCTAAAATGTTTTTTTTTCTAAATATGCAGGAGATTGTCTCTATGTTTATACCTTGATATACACATCTGCAAGCATTAGAGTCCTTAACAATACTGTGCATGGCTTCTATGAACTTAAGAAGAAACTTGGTGCACCTGAATCTGCTGCAAAAGGACTGTTATGTCATGAAACATGTAGGGGAGCTTCTAACATCACTAGATGCTGATGTCTAATTTAGAAGTGGGTGTGGCTTGGACTTGGTTTTATTTTTATTAGATATGTTCTTTGGTTAAAAGGTAAGGAAGATTCACAGTCTTAGCTTCTAAATTGATTAGAATATTTATACCTTTTTTTTAAGTTTAGGCAGAGTACTAGAAAATCAGAACACTATCAAATTTATGATAAATAGGAATACTTTGAAAATTTAAAACTATTATTTTCTGGAGACTAGTTGCAAGTAAGCAAAAACGAACCTGCCACATTGTAGAAAACACATGGGAATACATGTAAATCTAAGATATCAAGAATGTCATTGAGAATAAGGTCCCACCCTGAATAGCAAGATTCATGCACAATTCCTTTCTTAATCTTTTAGGAATAGTTTCACTGACACACAAGTCTAGATTTTCTTACAATGTTTACAAAAATCCAGCCTTAGTACTTAAAATGCATTTTACAAGAAGTAAATAGAAATAGTAGTGTTTATTTGTCATTTATACTTTCTGTAGTTCTGGCCTGTGAATTTGTTCTCTAAGGACTGCTACTCTAAAATTTCGTAGTCACTTATTTTCTTTTATTACTCTGTTTTCTCTTTCCCACCCACTCTCTAAAAAAGGAAGAAGCATCAGCCTCTCACCTTGTTTTCTGTTAATGTCTTTCTTGTTTGTCTTTTCATGCCTACACTAATATTGTTTCAATTGTTTCAGGTTAGAGTTTAGAAAGCTGTAGTATAGGGGTATTGTAAGATAAAATATAAGGTATTAAAGATCTTCAGAAAGAGAAATTCACACTGATTTTCAGAAGGAAAGGAGTGGTGTTCCTCAGAGGTCAGGATTGGGACCAGCACTGTTTAACATCTTCTTTGGTGACATGGACAGTGGGATTGACTGCACTGTCAACAAGTTTGCCAATGACACCAACCATGTGGTCAACACACTGGAGGGAAGGAATGCCATCCAGAAGGACCTGGACAGACCTGAGAGATGGGCTGATGCAAACCTCATGAAGTTCAACAAAGCCAAGTACAAGGTCCTGCACCTCGGTTGGGGCAATCTCAATCACAAATACAGGCTGGGCAGAGAATGGATTGAAAGCAGCCTTGATGAGGCTTTGAGAATGTTGGTGGATAAGAAGCTCGACAGGACTCAGCGAGGTGTACTTGCAGCCCAAAAACCCAGCTATGTCCTGGGCAGCATCAAAAGATGTGTGACCACCAGGCCAAGGGAGGTGATTCTCTCCCTAGATTTTGCTATTGTGAGACCTAACATGAAGTACTGCATTTATCTCTTGGGCTTCCAGCATAAGGACATGGGTCATATTGTAGAGTACATTTAAAACCAGAAAGCATGTAAGAATGCACTTAATTTTGAAGCATAAAAGACTTCTCTGTAGTTTGGATTAGTGAAGTCAAGAGGCCTACTAACATGTATAAGTTCTAAATGAGAGCTGAACTGTTTGCTGCATATGGAATCTTGTCTGTAGTATACCTATCGTGGAGAGACCAAAATCTGTTTTGAACACTTTTCCATAGCATTTCTCTATTATTTTTTAGTATATGCACATTTTCCCCCCTTTTGTTTATAGAATGGGGTTTTTTTTGCTAGTAAGTTTAATTAAGAGGATACTTATTATAAGAACATCATAGTATATTCAAGAATTACTTAGTAATACAAATTTTCACTTCTTGAAAAACTTGGACATAGTAAAAAGTTATCAAAAATGGTTTTATTTCCATTTAAAGTGCATTTAAACCACTCAAAATAAATGCCTTGGTACTAAAGTTATTTTTTTCCTACCTAACTATAAACAGGCCATTAATATATTATTGTGAATAACCAAGCGCAAACAGTGTACACTCACTGCTGATCAAAATTATAAATGTTTCCCTTTTGTACTGGACTTTGGTCAATTACTAGAAAATTCTTATTGTTAAAAAGAAAATAAAATGGTTTTGTCTTCTGTCTTTGATAAAAGTAAAAGAGACCCTGGCAAGCAGATCTGACAAACAGCTCTGGCAGCTCTAGAGTTTAGGAAAGCAGTTACATTTAAATTGTCAGTATAAATATTTAAGCAACATTAGAACCCCTTTACCATTCCTAAAAAGTCACCCAAGATTAATGGACTGAAAGTGCAAAAACACTCAGCAAAATAAGAGCATACTTTGTTTTGGACCTATGCTGTGGAAATTTAATGAGGTAAACATGTTTCATAATCTTGGTTCTGGCAGCAGATAGTCCATTGCTGTCAATGACTACTAACTTGAAGAGGACAAAATTAAAATCTAACTATATGACATAAAGGATTTTTTATTTTTGCTCCTTGTAAGGGCAGAACTTAGATCCTGAAGCCAAAAATGCACTTTCAAGTCAATACTTCTGCAAACATCTTGCATAATGCTTCCATGTTTGTCCAAGGCAAACTAGGAACTTATTTTTTTTTGCGAAGGGGTTGTTTGCATTTTTGTTTTCTTTTTTCCTGAGTAAAATCACATCCAAATCCAGATATTTTGAGATTTGTAATAATTGTTGTGCTTCTACCAAAATAATTAATTGATATAAGGTTTACTAAAAAACATAATTATAAGTGAGATCTTAGTTATTTCAGCAAGCAATTAATGAGAACAGATAGAACTGTCAACCTAGCTCCACTACAATGTTCACCATGAAGCCACATCCTCAAGTGCCATATCCACAGGTTTTTTGGACGCTTCCACTTGTTTGGGTAGTCTGTTCCCTTTCCATGGAAAAATGTTTCCAAATATCCAATCTAAACCCCTGGTGCATCTTGAAGCCATTTCCTCTTATTCTGTCACTTGTTACCTGAGAGAAAATACCAACACCCACCCTACTACAACCTGAAAGGTAGTTATGGAGAGCAATAAGGTCTCCCCTGAACCTCCTTCTCTCTCAGGTGCTCCTCATAAGACTCATACTCCATCCCTTTCACCAGCTTTGCTGCCCTTCTCTGGACATGCTCCAGCACCTCAATGCCCTTCCTATAGTGAGTGGTCCAGAAATGAACACAGGACTCAGAGTGATGCTGCCCCTCTATTCAGCCATCATGGGTCTGAATTTGGAGTGTTGTGTCCAGCTCTGGGCTCCTCAGTACAGGAGAGGCATGGATGGAGGTCAAGCGATGGAGCAGTTCCATTGGAGGGCTCCAAAGATGATTAAGAGACAAGCATCTGTCTTATGAGGAAAGGCTGAGGTAGCTGGTCCTGTTCAGACTCAAAAAGAGAGGACTGAGAGGAGACCTCATCAATGTATGTAAGTATCTGAAGGGAAGGTGTCAAGGGGCTGGAGCTAGGCTCTTCTTGTTGGTGCCAAGCAATAGCAAAGAGGTAACAGGCAGAAAACAATGCATAGGAAGTTCCACCTGAACATGAGGGTGAACCTCTTTACTGTGTGTGTGACCAAACACTGGAACAGATGCCCAGAGAGGCTGTGTAATCTCCCTTACTGGCGATAATCAAGAACTGCCTGAATGCAGTTCTGTGTCACGTGCTCTAAAATGACCTTGCATGAGCATAGAGATTGGACCAGATGACCCACTGTGGTCCCTTCCAACATTACTCATTATATGATTCTGTGATTATTTTAGAAAAGTTTCTTTCTATCTGCAAGTAAAAGAAAGTGTCTTTCTGTAGGTGCCATAATATTTCAGACTTTATTTAAAAGACTGTAGATGTAGTAGTCCATTTGTAGCCACAAAGTTATTGTTAAATTCAGGCAACCATAGAGACAACTTTCTTAAAAACATAATAAGAAATTATCCTGGCTTCATCTAGGACAGAAGTAATTTTTTTTCATAATACTTAGTATGGGCCTATGGTTTGAATTTGTGCTGGAAATTATGTTGGTAATTCAGGGATGTTTCAGCTATTGCTGAGCAGTGCTTATGCATCCTCAAGGCCTTTTCTGCTCCTCAGCCCACTCCACCAGCGTGGGAGGCTGGAGCTGCACAAGACACTGGGAGGGGACACCACCAGGACAGCTGACTCTACAGGATATTCCATACCATGTGGCATCATGCTCACCATATAAAGCTGAGGGAAGAATGAAGGAGGGGACATTTGGAGGGATGGTGTTTGTCTTCCCAAGTCACCATTAGATGTGATGGAGCTCTGCTTTCCTGGAGATGAATGAACAGCCTCCTGCCCATGGGAAGCAGTGAATGAATTCCTTATTTTGCTTTCCTTGTGTGTCCAGCTCTTGCTTTACCTATTAAACTGCCTTGATCTCAATCCCACTTTTACTATTCTGATTCTCTCCCGTATTCACCTGGGGCAGTGAGAGCATGAGTGTCTGTATTGGGATTTGTTTCTGGCTGGGGTTAAGCAATGACAGAAATTAAACAAAAATCACATACAAAGTAAGAAATAAATGAGAACAGGTAGCATACTTATTACACATTAAATGTTAAACTTTTTACAGCATGGATACTTGTGCTGCCTATGGTGAGGGGGGAGGAAGAAAAAGTAAAGAAACCTGCATTTTTCTTCCTGGGAGGTATTACAGAAGAACAAGTGAAGCATAAAGTATTCATGCTGTAGGAGCCACATACTGTGGCAAGGCACAGAGCATTCTTAATTGATTGAAGTAAGGAGCAGGTTAAAACAGTTAAAAAGCACAGCTTTTTCCATTTAGCTCATGTTTTTCTGCCTTCTCCAAGGCACCTGAATTTTGTTTAAGTGCATAACGAAAAACTGTCAACACCTCATTTCATGCTGCATTTGTAAATGACTTCTTTAAGGCCAGAAATAAGTAGTTACCTGTTAGCAGAAATCTCATTTAGCTGTCAGTAAAAAGGTAACCTAAAAGCATCTAATAAAGTAATAATATTGAATACAGTGTTTAGAGCTTCTGCATGTAAAATAAGAGTGAATCAGGCACGATGCTTAACAATCACTCAGTACCTATTGAAAAGTTTACAAATGAGTTTAGAAGGAAAAAAACTAAGTACAAGCTAAAGAAAAAATGTGCAGATTATTATGAAATCACAGAGATTAACAATTTTCTTGTAAATTGTGTTTTGGCAGAGACTCCTTCATATTATTTATTAAAGATGTGTGCTTAAAGAGTGAAGATTTGTAATGCAGTTAGTATTGTACGTTATTCAAAAATACTGTTTCATCTGCATTATTATCACATTATATATTATTATTCATTTGCTTTCACTATTGTTTTAAATTATCAAAATACATTTTCTAGCACAAAAAAATTGAAAGATGTGAAGTTACAACAGAGAGAACAGGAACACAGTTGAAACTTTGACCTTTCATGGCACAAGAGGATGATTTTATATCCAACTTCATCATAGGTCTGTGGAGTTAAAGTCACATCCGATTTCTGATCTTGTGAAATAAACATTTTCTTCTTTAGTCCTTTTTTGTAATACAGATGGACAGTATTCAGATTTTTTCCCTATGTTTTTCCTTGCATATATTATTCCTCCTTACACCATTTACACTTAAATCTTTTATGATGTGTAATAAAACCATAGTTTCAGTTTCATAGCTCTTCAAAATTATTCTTATACCACATAACATCTATTATTGAGATTTCACTTCCTGTTCCCATTTGACTGATCATGGCCAGCCTCCATCATCTGCCAGTCAAATTGTGAATTAAAAATCTATTAGATTTCTCTTTCGTTATTTACTTAAACTTATGAGGAACTATCTCATTATCCTCCTTCAAATTTGGACCTAAAGCATTCATAGTCTTAATACTTACAATAAAATTTTCAGCATTCAGATTTCTAGTAAGCTGATGACAGTGACTTTCATATCTTCTTCTAATATTTATTCCCTATCTGTTCCTATCTCTGACACAGTCCTAAGTCAGACAATTATCAGGAGATGTTTTTGTACTTATAAAGGATTTTACATAAGAGGTTGTTTGGTGGGGGTGTTTTTGTTTGGTTTGGGTTTTTTTCCTGTAGAATGATATTATTTCAAAGAAAGTAAATGACATGGTTTAACCCCAGCCAGCAACCCAGCCCCATGCAGCCACTTCCTCACTCTCCCATACGCAGGATCAGAAAGTGAATCAGAAAGGTAAAAGCTAGAAAACTTGTGGGTTTAGATAAAGGCAGTTAAACAGGGAAATCAAAAGCAGCACAATCAAGCAAAGCAAAGCAAGGAATTAAGTCCCTGCATCCCATGGTCAGGAGGTGTTCAGCCATTTCCAGGAGCGCAGGACTCCATCACACATAATGGTTCCTTGGGAAGACAAACACCATCACTCCAAATGTACCCCCTCTTTTTCTTTCTTCTCCCCAATTCATATATGGATCATGATGTCATATGGTATGGAATATCCCTTTGGTCAGTTTGGGTCACCTGTCCCAGCTGTGTCACCTCCTAAACTCCCATACACCCCCAACTTCCTTGCCAACATGGTGGGATGAAAAGGAGAAAAGGCCTTGGCTCTGTGTAAGCTCTGCTCAGCAATGACAAAAACATTTCTATTATCATCACTGTGTTCAGCATAAACCCAAAACTTAGCCCCATACCAGCCACTATCAGGAAGATTACTCTAGACAAAACCAGCACAACAAGCCTAGTTCATAATCATGGTTTTCCTACTTTCTCTTCTCCACTATCCTGATCATTTGAAGATAAGTCATTAGATATAAAAGTTTATCTACATAACAAGTCCTCATTGCCAAGCAAAAACTCTTTGAAAAATATTACTTTTCAACTAGAAAACATGTGCAATGTGTGTCAGTAACACATTTTACATAAGAAAAAAGAAAACTGAAAAAACATAATCATGGTTTTCCTACTTTCTCTTCTCCACTATCCTGATCATTTGAAGATAAGTCATTAGATATAAAAGTTTATCTACATAACAAGTCCTCATTGCCAAGCAAAAACTCTTTGAAAAATATTACTTTTCAACTAGAAAACATGTGCAATGTGTGTCAGTAACACATTTTACATAAGAAAAAAGAAAACTGAAAAAAGAATTAGCATTTACTGTAGGGAATTTTAGGGAAAATGCCACTTATATGAGTTTCATTATTATGTGATCCTCTCAGCTGAAAGCTGAACTGAAGTATTAAATATGTTAATAAGCTGCTTGAATAAATGTGGATATGACTGTTTTCATAATATTTTGAGGCCTTTCTCTTTCATATTCATAGGGATATCTGTGAATTTCTTTACCATTTTATCATCTCATTTCCCAGAATTTTTTGAAGCTGAAAAAACTCCAATTTTTTTTGTGTTTAGATACAACATGTAAGTATGGGTCTAGGCTTCTTTCAAGTTCAGAAATTAGATGCCACATGTTCTTTCTGAGCCTTCCTTTTTTGTTCTTTGACAGTAGTAGAGAGCAAAAGTCCAGGGGACATGGGAGGAGCCAGTAGATCTCCTCTGATTCTTTTATCAGAAATAAATCCTGTACAGAGAAAAATCTAAGCAATCCTGAGAAATAGGAAAGGAGGATGTCTAGATTTTGTATGGGTAGTTGAACCTTCAAGTTGTTTGGCAGACCACAATACCTCTTGGAACATTAGCTGAATGTCCTTGATCAATCTAATGTGTGAGTTAAACATAGAATCGTACAGTCACAGGATAGCTTAGGTTGGAAGGGATCTTGAATGATCAGTGGGTCCAAACCTTTGTGAGAAAGGAAGCTTAGTTGAGATAATCTAGCATTCTGTTCAATGATAGCTTGAAAACCTAGAGTGATGGTGACTCTACTGTGTCCTTTTAAGTACTGCAATATTATGATGAGATCCTCCCTGAATCTTCTTTTCACCAGGGAGAAAAGACCTAGCTCCTTCAGTCTTTACCCATAAGGCAGATTCTCCAGCCCTTTGATTATTTTAGTGGAAACAGATGAAACTATTCACACTACTAAACAGTAGATATCTTTATACTTTCTGAACTCCCTAAGAGTCTCATATAGTCATCAAAATAAAAGAGACAAATATCACCTCAAGATCGGTTCAGAGGTTATGAGGCTCATATCCTGAACTGACTTTTGAAACTGCTGCTTTCTTGCTATATGTGTACAGGTGAGATTCAATCTAAATTACCATGATCCTCTAGACCCTCTCTTTCTCCTTTTCATGTTCTTCTATTAAATGCCTGTCAGTGTTTTAATTCCTTGCCGTTATGTCAAAGACCCACCATAAAACTAATCTACGATGCACATGCCTCAGAAATTGCTGCCTGAGAAGGCTGGAAGGAACAGGAAATTCATCAAAAACCAGAAGATGAAAAAAACAAAAACTGGAAACCATGGCGCTGCCAAAATGGTCACTGTAGCTGGAGTTCTCTAGAAACAAAAAAGATAGTGACAAGAGATTTAAGAAAAGATATTCCTTTCCATAAAAGCAACTGAAATTGCTGAACAGAAAGTTGCCTGAAAGATAGATATATCTGGACATATATACATAAATATTTATGTATATGTCTAAGTATATACGTGCATACATATATATATACAAAACCAGAATGAGGAGCTATACTATAGCCTGTACTATAGAAAATTTGAAAGCATTGCACTTGAAGAAATAAATTGATTTCATATATACATTTTGTAAGAAGAAAGAGAAAACTTACTGAAGCATTAGAACAAATAAAGTTCTTCATTTGAGCAGACAATTTTGGAGGGATTGTGGAATTCATGGCTCAATTTACCTCAGCACACCTATCCTGATTGTCAAAATATTGATTGTCTGGTCTAAACGAGCTGCCTAGGATATTATTCTAGTAAATGGAGACAGGTACTTTAAGACAGATGGCACAATTCACATTTTAGAAATTTATGTGCATGCCATCCCCAATTCAAAATTTTGTTCACAGAGCACCAGGATTTTAAAAGCATTGTTTCAAGACCAAGCTGTTATCCACATGATATAACAGCAAATACTAAAACTGCTAATTGATGACCTGAATTCAGAACCCAGTTCAAATATTTATACTACAAACTATTACTACTAAATAACAGGATAATGCACATTGCATTTAAATTGCTACTCGGTGAAAGTCTGATCAACACCACGACTAGACCCAGAAAAATAAACTATGCTAACCATGAAAATGGAACAATTTGTGAGTGCTGAAGAGCATAATGAAATAAAAATATGAGCAGATATTCTAGAGCACTTAAAATACATTGCAAAAGATTAAAACAGTTAGTTTTGTGAGTACAATACCATGATTTATGTAAAATGGTGATGGGTCATTGCAAAAGGTAATAGTCTTTCACAAAGTTATTCCTACCTATCTGGTGCATATGGCTCTGAACAGATGCAGAAAAGACAAGACAGTAGTCAGGAAAAGTCTAAAACTGAGATATTTGAAAGATCTGGAATACAAAAACTTAGCTGAGCAACTTCTAATTGCAGGGTAAGGATGCCTGACTGGTGTAGTCCCCCATTCTGCTGTCATGATTGACACTGTGGGACCTAGCTGAGTATACCATCATTCACTTAACTTTCTGTTTCTTGTGCTTCTGTATTTTAGCTTCCTTCCTGCCAGAGTACCGAGGCAAGGATGGACAGTGAACAACTAAGCTTTCTATGACATGTCAAAAGGAAATAACAAATGTGGTGTATGGGGGACCTGAGAGGTATTCATGTTTTAAGATTTAGTTTGGTTTTCCAGAAGTTAATTGGCCTCTATGGATAATAATACTTGCCACTGGTATATTTAATCTGTTCTTTTCTTAGGGTTCCTCTGTCGCAGAAAAATAATTGGTGAAAATTTGAACAGATTTTCTAACTTTCAGCAAAAATTTAGGAAATTCACATAAATACACTAATTAAAATTCAGCTATTCTGATATTCCAAAGGTATCTCAATCTTCTTATTTATCTTTTCCTGATCTGTGATACATAACTTCACTCTGATAACATATTGTGGATAGCACAAATATTGGGAAATTCAGTGAATCTGTTGTATATAATCTCAAAGAGATGCAGAAACTGATAAAGGTCTTTTCCAATTATGTTACAGTGACAATCTACTTAAGTCTGTATGAGAAAAAAAATCTTTTATTTTGCTAAAACATGTAATCGTACTCAGTGAAGAAATACTCACATGGATTGCATGTTTAGTTTTATATTAACATTAACTACATTAAAAAAAAAGGAAGGGAATGAGTCCATAAAACACATCCTGGTGAGTACAGTAACAAAAATGTCCTGCAAATAAATTGGGGCACAGCAGGAAGGACTCTGTGCATAAGCAGCAGGCTCCTAAAATTGATCATCTGTCTTGCTGAAAGTTAATGGAGCTCTCTCAATATAGAAACAATATAGTCAATCATGCTTCGTAGTATAATTAACTACTGACTAAAGTTGGAATGAGTTGAAAATATTTCATGGGTATGGCAGAAAGACTAGCAGAGTTGATGATCTTCCTGGTTTTGCAATACCAGTGGGAGATGTTGAATGTCTGTATTGAGATACTGTGTGCCTATGCAGGATACAGTTTTAAATTATTTTTACACTGTTACAGAATTTGAAAATGTAACCCTGCCTTCCTCATATGCTGATACTGCCAGAATTTCAAATCATATATTATGACATGAATGTTTATAAAATCCACATCGGAATTTTATTTGTGTTAGTTGGTCATGGTAAGAAAATTTTAATCTGTCAGAAGTGCCATTCAAATTACCAATAGTCTAACTCCTGCCAATTTAGAAACACAGGCATCAGCATGTCTGCAGAAAAGCAAACAGCAGATAATAATAATGAGCTATACCTGAATGAATAAAACTAGAGGAAAATTTAAAAATATTCTGAGAAAGAGAATTATAAACCCTTTTGATGACACATGCAAAGAAACGGGGCTTTATCCTGGAAGCATCAAGTGCCACTAAAAGAGTCATTAAGTCTGGTGTGGAATACAGCCAGGATGAAAATGATTACATAATTCACACCTGTATTTCTCTAACTAAACTATAGTTGAGTGTTAACCACTTTTGAGTCACCTTCAACAATAACTGTAGTTTTGGAAATTACATAACCAGTTATCAGGGTCATCTTTTTGTTCCCTTGGATTAATTGGACCTTGTTTCCCAAAGATTAGTAGCAAAGATTTATTTTATTATTTTATTTTACTTTATTTTATTTGAGTAGCATGGGACAATTTTGTGAAGATTCAGAATCTTGAAATAGTGATAAATTATTATCACAATTTTCATTATATTAAAAAAGCACAGGATGAGGACAGCCAATAGATCATAAAGCAGAAGCCTGCATCAGTTTTCTCCAATTCAGTGTTTAACAGCAGGGAAAATTACACAAATATCAGTTAAAAACATTGAGCATTAGGAAGAGTTAGAAAGGCCAGCCCAGAGAGATTGCTGGTAATACACTGCCAGTGTGTTAAGCTTTAATCAGGAGCCAGTACTGTGACAGCTGTGACTGCTTTTGATTTCATGGCATTAATGTCTGACTTATGTTCTGGTAAGAAGAAAGACAGAAAATTCTACTGTAATATGACGTACCTGAGGCATACCTTCCTTGTAGTGGCGCATAATCATAAGCTACTTGTGAATCACCAACATTGCATAGTGTATTGGTTGATTTGTCATAAAAATGTGCAAGTGTGAAATTTACTGAAGTAGTAGTTTCTAAGATATTATTTCTTGTTATAGAAATAATGAGTGATCTGATCTTTTCACTGCACAAGACCGTGACTGAAGCACGTAAATATATTTATTTTGTATTATCAACTAATTACAGATATGCATCATAGCTTTAAAATAAGAAAAAAAAACAAAGATGGGAGAGAAACCTTATCAGCTAGCAGACTGCACTAAAGAAAACTTGAAGACTTCAAAAGAAAATATAGGCTAAAGCTGAATAAACTATGATACAGACACATGGTTTTGACACGTAAAGATTATATAGTATGCAGTGATCTTCATTTTGAGAACCAAATAGCTGAGCTTGAATATCTAAGAAAGCAGGAAAACAAAGCTATTTGCAGACGTAACAAAATCTACAAATGTGAACACAGCACTACAGATTAATTTACCTATACATTTTTTCTTGAATAGTAGCTGATTTGATTATTGAGTCCTACAAAGCTCTCAATGAAAGGCCAAATTTAAGCCACCTGAAAATAAACAGTATTTTTTAGATATTTTAGTTATAGACACTTAAAAGGGCACACTTCATACATAACATCTTCATAAAACATTCTATTCTGTATGACTTCAGAAAAACAGGGCATTAAATTAGAAAAAACTAAAAATGCCTAATAAAGTATTGGGAATCTTAGGTAAATTTTCTAGTATTCATTATTATAGCAGATTTTATTCTTGGAGTAAGATATATTTTATAGACAGTTTATAAGCAATGGAAATTTTACTACTGACAAGGAAAATGTGCTTAATGTACGTAAAAATTTGTTTCCAGGCAGAGTATTAGTTTTATTATGTAGAGTTAAGCAGAAATAAATATGTTATAGTTTTTGGCAGTTTCTTTGTTCATTCATTCCTCCTGCTGTTCTTGACGCACATAGTCTTTCAAGACTTGGATTTGTAGTTCTTTTATCAACTTGAAATTGTAAATAAAAGCCCTCAAAAGTTACCGAAGGACATACAGAAGACATAGCTCTCTCAGAGGATAAATGGTAGACACTAGCCCTTAAATTCCCTTTCCTTAACTTCAAAAGAAAAGGAGAAGACAAAATCCAACAACCTTAGGTATTATTGACATTAATAAATGACATGCAAAATAAAACTGGAAGAAGCTTTGACTTGAAGACCATCACAAAACATTTTTAGTTTCCAACAAAAAAAAAAAGTGGAGTCTGAAAATTATAGAAACATTTTCTGTTATTTTTCAATAATTTTCTTCAGTTTGAATGTAAAAGTTTTAGGTCATGAGCCAGCAAGGTCAAAACACACAAACTGAAAAGTTCCTTCCCCTTCCCCCATCATGGCTTGTGTTTCCTGTTTAAATGGCCTTGTGTAGTTCTTGCTGAAATCACAAAGGGTTTTTTCATTGACTTCCCAAAAGAATGCTTGGGCCTTGAATTAGAATAAAACATAAATGTGACAGTATATTATAGGAACAACCATAGCATTAAAATAAAAAAAAAAAAGCTTTTTCTTTGTCAAGTCAGAGCACAGAAAATTACAAAAGTACTTTTAGGAAAAAAAAAAGCAGTGCTTTATTTGCCTTTCTTTTTCATTTCCTTTTCTGTTCATACAAGCATATTACATATGCTCTCTAAATCTGCATAGGCGTATTACAAGACTAATTATGTCCTTGCATTAAATAACCTAAAAATCAGTATGATAACCTTAAACATATAAATACCAATACGTATCTTATTATGAATGCTGTTTATGTAATAGTTTGCCCTGAAGAATGGAACTTCATTTATACGGATTTCTAGGTCATTTAAAATATGCCATTCTGTCAAAAATTGTAAGTTCAGTTTCACCACCCTTGAGGCAGTGATTTCTTTCAATTCAACTCCAAGACTTTTTTTGTGGTTTAAGGTACTGATTTTCCATCAGAATTTTTAGAAGGGATTAGAAAATTATTCAGAAGCTTATTAGGGACAGTATCATGTTTTAAAAACCCTTCTATACTAAAGCCAACTAAAGCATGCAAAGCTCTAAACTTTGAATGACAGTGCAGTAAAAAATGTGGAATAAGTAACAGGAGGTTCATTTCACTGGGAAGGAAGTGTTATGGTTTAACCTCAGCCAGAGATGAAACACCACACAGCCACTCATTCATTCTCCCATGGTGGGATGGAGGAGAGAATCGGATAAAGGAAAAGCTACACACACAAGCAAAATAAGACAAGGAATTAATTCACCACTTCCCATGGGCGGGAAGCTGTTCAGCCACCTCCAGGAAAACAGGGCTCCATTGCATGTAATAGTGACTTGGGGAGACAAACGTCATCACTCCAAACATCCCTCCTTCTTCCCTGAGCTTTGTATGCTGTCATATGCTATTCAATATCCCTTAGGTAAGGTGGGGTCAGCTGTCCCAGCTGTGTCCTCTCCCAATTTCTTGTGCACCCTGAGCCTTCTTGCTGGTGGTGTGGCATGAGAGGCGGAAAAGGCCTTGACTCTACACTGCTCTCAATAGCTAAAGCATCCTTGAATTACCAACACTGTTTACAGCACAAATTAAAAACATAGCCCTATACCAGTGACTATGAAGAAAATTAACTGTATATCAGCCCAAAACAGCAAAGGTTTTTCCTAGGGAACTACTTTTTTTTCATCTACATTAAATACCATTGGAGCATAAATGAGCTCCAGAAGCAGCTACGGATCCAGTGGATTTACATGATTCATTTGAGGTGTTCAGGCAGCGTCTTTTAAAGATTAATATCACAGACAAATTAGGTCTGCTATAAATAGCTGTCATTGCATGGCAAATCTGGACTCAACAGACTTTGTGAAGTCAAATTTGTTGATTAATTGCTGTTCATTTATAAGAGTATGAATACAGCATACAAAGTGCATGGTTACAGTATAGAAACCCTGTCAAATGCCTGTTTAACTATAACTGTGTCTTTCTTCTTAATCATAACCCTCTATTTATGGAATTATCATAAGTTTACTCCAAAATGTAGGACTTGCTGTGCAATCTAGTCAGAAATCCTACCATGAAGAACGAATATGGTCTTCAGTCTTCACATATATTCTTCAGAGTACACCTTTGACACCATAATGAAGATGTCCCTCACCATTCCCTGACTTAAAATGTAAAAATAATTAATTTGGAAAAAAAAGTCAATTAACACAAATTAAATTCAGACAAAACAGACTGTAGCCTACAGGTGGCAAATCACTTCAGCTGTGAGGGAAATGAGAAAAGAAAAGTGATATACAGCTGTTCAAGACAGGTCATTTTGTAAACAGATAAGGCCAGAACTCAGCATCTTCTCTGTGTTACAACAGATGTTCTAACGCTAGAAAAAGTCATTTAAGTGTAACAAGCTGTATTGACTCACAGTTGACTAAAAGAAGAGAGTTCTAAAGCTTTAGGTTAGTTTTCAGACATGAGCATCTGATGTCAGATGAGACATCCTACAGTATCCAAGATTTCTGTATGACTAACTGTAATGACGCAGGACTGGAAGAAATCTGAGACTTTGCAAATTGGTAGCTAGAGGACACCCTGTAGCATCTACAGTTTCATTAGATGCCTAAGCTTAAGTGACTCAAGCACACCGTGGTATCCAATCATCTCTGTGACAGGTGACACTGTTTTTCCTAGTAGAGGATAAGAGGAGAGGTCTCTCCATATGGTGTGGAACAGGTTTCATATGCCAGGAAAAGAAGAAACTGAACACAGTGTGTGATTATTCACTCTATGAAACAAACCTCCCTACCTTGTCTAGTGCTAAGAATTGGGAAAGCAATAGGTTTGTTTATCCAAGGTGTTACCAGGGCCTCTGTGGTGTTGTATACTGTGCTGTGGAGGTGAAAGAGAGAACAGGTACATAGGAACTTCATGCAGAGGGACACCAGAGCCTTGGTGTACTCTTTTTCATAGGCAAACTATGTTATATACTTCATCATTCATAATATTGGTTTAATGATCTTTCAGGGTGCATAATGATTCTATGCAACAATATTCTTATTCCTCTATGGTCAAGAAATAAGTTAAACCAGCCTTGACAGCTGTCATTCCACTTTAAATATCCAAATATCCTAACATGGAGGGGAACATTGTGTGCATATATAAATGAGAATTTTCTTAATTTGAAAGCTTTTTTTTTTAAAATTCTACAATGTAAAGTATGAATAATTACAAAATACTATCCATTGAAATAAGTGTCTGATGTGGGATGTCTGGCAGCAAAAGTGCTATTGACATCTACAGAAAAACAAACCACAGAAACCTACTATATTTAAGACCATCAATAAAATATATTCCTTTGCTTCCTCCAATCCTACTTCCAAATTATGTTGTTACTTTTTGTAATATTATTCTGTCTGTGACTGAAATTTCTGTATTCCTATTTTGTGCATTGACTTCATTCTCATTTTGTCACCTATATACAGCTCTTCAACAGAAAAACAGGTTAATATCATGCCTGTCCCATGTTGCTGCCAGCTGTCTGAGAAGGTTCAAAGGCCAGCTTCAAAGCACTAGGGAGGTTTTTTTTCATTTGAAGCACTTCTAGTTTGTTTTATTGGAACACAAACACAGTAGGGTACTTCTACTTAAAAAAATAACCAGATACCGAATATCCAGAATTGTGTCTGCAGACACAGTGGGTCTTACACCATTTTCATATGTATTTAGCTGTTGACTTCAGCAGAATTTTTCCTGACTTTGCTAAGTGTATGTGAAAGCATATTCCAGCCCAGTGAGCTTATGAAGCACTAAGGAAAGAAGTGCAGGTGTCTAATATTCTTGCAGCTGATAATTTCTTTTTTCTTATTTTCTCTCTTTTCCCCCTTTGTTCACTTCTCTCCCCTCTCCATGATCACTGTGCTTAAAAAAAAATTTATTTCAGCTTTTCATTATTGTAGCTTACCAACAGCGTCTCCTTCCAATAAGAAATTTTGTCTGGATTCAGCCTTCAATCCCGTACTACTGTGACAATAAGGATTATTAATGACATTTTTTCAGCAAGTCTTGATCTAAGACTGCCATCTTGAACAATTAATCATGAAAGAAATACATTAGCTGGAAATAAGTTCTGAATATACATTCATTTCAAAAGACTACTTTGATCAATATTAAATTCAGACATTTCACATTGAAATTATGTTATGGAAAAACAGATTTCACTACTTTTCTTCTAGACAACTTGCATGGATCTGACACTTTAATATAACTGGTTGTAAAAAACCGAATGATTTGAACTGATATCTGATCTCTGCTAATAGCTAGAAGTAGAAGCTGAGAAGAGTCTTAGCAATAGCATAGATGGAGGCATTACTTCCAGCACCTATCAGTAATAGATTGATTTCCAGTCCTCAAGTTTCACCTAGACCATTGTACTTAACTGCTATCAATTTGCATTTTTAGATTAATTTCCTAATCACTTCCTGAACCATTTTATGCTTCTCAGGAACCAAAACCCTTCTGTGACAGTGAATTATACAATTTAATTATGCATTGTGAGAAAGAAATGTTTATTCACTGCTTTGCTTTAAAATTTCCTCATTGTTCTATTTGAATTCGTGTTCTTCTTCCATTATGAAAAATAAGGGATAGTCATACTTTATTCACCTTTTCCATATAATCCCATATCTGACAAATATGTTTGTAGTACATATGTTTTGTAGTACATTTGATTACTTGTGTCTTTTCTCAGAAAAATATGTTCTAAAGCAACAAAAGATTTGAGTCATGATTCATTATCTTGTAAAGCTACACAAAATCCTTTTCCTCTATGATGGAAGGACTGTTCTGGAACACATCTATTTCCAGAAGCATTTACAGATATAAATATGCCTCAAAAATCTTACATGATAATACTTATGAGCCCTGTACGACTTTGTGTGGAAGGATTATTCAGGAACCAAATCAAGCCTAAAACATCAGGAAATATAAGAATGGTGTAAGACAGGGAACAGATGTGAGCACTTAGGGAAATATGAGAAAGATATTTTCACCTCATGGTATTGCTGGGAGATAATATTAACACTTTATATCAGACATTTTTCTCTTCTCTAATTTATTAAAATAAGCTTTGTGGGTATTTAATTAGTTTTCATTTTAGGGATGAAGATCCTTCAGTAAATTTATTTTGGACAGAGTTGTTACTACTCTTGTGGACAGTCTGATTATGCCATTACAATTATAGAGGCTCACTGACTTCATTGCTGCAGTAAAGCATCAGTATTTTGCTCTAGCATCATATTTCATACGTCTAACTTTAGGCAAAATGTTGTTATTCTGGTTTGGATAGATTAATATTTGTTAGAATTAAAGTTTTGTGGCTTTTTTTCCTTTAAAAACATAATTATTGTTAAATGACTAATGTATGGATTATCATTCCATTTCTTAGTAAATCTAAGCAAACTCAGTGTATTTTGAATTTATTTTAGTAATTTTTGTATTTTTGTAGTCATCATGAAAAATAATGTACTAATGTTTGAAGGGAAATGCGGAGAACAGGTGAGTTAAATTTTAATTAATCATATTTATTCCTATGTATTTTTATTCCTTCCTTACTGAAGTCTGGTTTGGAAGACTCCACAAACATGGACACCACTTCAGAACTGCTCTGCACTAAGTTAATTAAACATGGCCCCAAAAGCCAGATGGTTCATATGGCTCAAGCCATATGGAGCCATGGCTCCAAAATCACGTTTTCAGATACAAATAGTGTTGGATGAGTCATGATAATGCATGTAATCAGGACACATGCTGTCTTACAGACCCCTCATCCGTGGAGATTTACAAGTCATGTGATCTGTTTCCCCATTTCTGTATTGTAAATACAATACAACAAAGCACTTCAGGACTCATGACTGTGTCTTGAAGTGCTATTACAGATGTACTGGTCCTGATCATTGACTTACACAAGGAATAAACATCTTCTGCTTACATACCATTCCTTCTCCCTGTGTACATAACTTGACATTCAGACTGTATTGGCAGATTCATATATGACCATATTAAAAATTGGTGGCAGTTAGCTTTGGTGGAAGTAAACATACTCTGACATCAGCTACAACAGTGGTGATTCACAGCTCAGCTGCAGTCCAGAAGTTATAGACAGATGCTCTTTTATTACACCTCACCTAAGCCAACCTGTTCCAGTGATTTTATTGTGATACACACACACACACACACACTTGGGTTTCAATGGCAAGGATTTTGCTGGCAGAGGAGCTGCAGGGGTGGCTTCTGTGAGAAGACACCAAAAAGTCCTCTCACAGCAGGCAAACCAGTACCAGCTGTCTCTGAGACAGACCTGCTGCTGGTAAGAACCGAGACAACCTGTGACTTTGGTAGCACCTCTGTGGTAACATATTTCAGAAAGTGTAAAATCTGCTGTGCAACAACAACTGGAGACAAGAACAAGAATATGTGGAACAGTCCTGTAAACATGAAGCTCAGGGAAGAAGGAGGTAGGGAAGGTACTCCAGGCACTGCAGCAGAGTCTCCCCTGCAGTCTGTGCTGAAGACCATGGTGAGGCAGACTGGCAGCCCATGGAGGTTCATGATGGTGCAAATAGCAGCCCTGCAGAGCATGGATGATTCCACATTATAGAAGGTAGATATGTCTGAAGAAGGCTGTGACCCTGTGCAGAGTGCATGCTGAAGCAGGCGCCTGGCAGGACCATGCTGCAGCAGGTTTTCTGGCAGGACCTGTGATCTTTGTGGGGGCCCACACTGGATTGGTCCATTTCTGAAGGACTGTATTCTCTGAGAGGGACTCCACACTGAAGCAGTGTGAGAAGGAAGGGAAAGCAGAGTCAAGATACTATGAACTGTCCACAGCTTCCACTCCCTGTCCCCCTGCACTGCTTGCAGGGTAGGGCCAGAAGAGTTGGGGGTGTGGTTGAGCCTGGAAAGAAGGGAGAGAGGGAT
>NW_008670744.1:73215-76288 GCF_000695815.1 Acanthisitta chloris | reverse complement strand
ATACAAATTACAAGACCTGAGTGCAAGAATCTGCTTAGCTAGAAGGAAAAGAATAAAGGGAAAACTATACAATTTTTTTTTTCCTCATGATATAATTTTAGGTCATACAGCTACTGAAAATAGAGAAACTAAGCTAAAAATGCTATAGCAAACTATTAATTACCAAAAAAAGCTCCCTAAATCCTTCTTACGAAGTCACTGCTTACCCTTGCAGAGCTAACAAGCAAGCTGCCTGGATTTAATAATGAAATAATTACTGGTTGTCATGAAGACTAGCATTGGTTGGTGTGCTTGGTGCTCAGGGGAAGCTCACCAGGACCTGCAGATCACTGGTCTTTGTTAGTACTGGCTCTCACACTCCAAGGACAACAAGTAAACCCAACCATTCTAAGGGGTTCCAAAGGAGGACAAACCTTCCTTGACCACCCTGCAACTGCCATGGAATCCATGGAGAAAATGGCTGGGAGTTCTAAAAAAATGGTCTACAATCTGTAAGAGTTTTATATTTTGGGGGGGAATATCAATTTAGCATCACTGGCCAAGTATTCCAGCTTTATTTTGAGCAGATCCACCTATTCTGCTTCATTCTCTGGGATAGGTTCATCATTTTCACCTACGTCCCCCTGGAGAGCATTGAGTCACAGCACAGCTATTTTCTCCTCTTCTTTTCCCCAAATCCTTGCCTGAGCTTATACTGCTCTTAAATTCCTTGATAATTATTCTTTTAAATAAAAATTACAGGAAGTAAGGAAGGTGTTTGGCTCCAACACAGCCACTTTCTGCATAACAAACTTGAGGAGCTCAGTAAGGTCACCAGTGGCTGTTTTTCATTTCCCATTTATAAAAGGGCAATGACTGCTGTGCTGTGTTCAAGGCAGAGCTTTGTCTTTCACACATTCTATTCTTCTCTCCAATTTATTATGCTGCTTTTATTTAGGCATTAAAAAGCAGGTTGCAAACTAATAATCTTCAGTTTCTCCACCCAATCAATGCCGACGTGGTGGAGAACTTCCAAGTGTCTTCAGATTAATTTCTCACATATCATCACGGATGCTTGAGCAACAAATAGCCTGCTCTATTCCTGATAATAGAAGATTAGTAACACTAAAAATGTACAGAACAGACAAAGGGAAAAAGGTATAAATATTTCAAGTAATATATTGCATCAAATCTTGAGGCAGGTTTCCCAGTGACAGGTGCAAGTTCTTGCAGCCTTTGTGTATGGCTGGAGGAGACACCCTCATTTTCTGCAAAGTGAAGAGAACAAAAATCAAATGCATTGTCATTTTCCTCTCATGTCCTCTTTAGAGTGGAACTGGAATGGAATTTGCCTGCTTTTCTTTCCCAAGTAGGCCTCCATGCAAGTACTGCCAGTACATCTCCATGTGACGCCAGCCCTCAATGCGACGACTATTGTGGAAGTGTCACGGTCTGCCAGGAATTTGGCCGCACTTGAAAATTCCTCCTTTTTTACTTATTTGAGGATGCAAATGCTCCAAAAACAAATACAAAAGGAATCCTGACTTGCCCCTTTTCCTTCCAAAGGGAGATTGGGAAATCCAGCTAGCAGTGCAAGCACCCTGACTGGCCTGTGTGGTTTCTTCGCTTCCCCCTTTCACAGTAAGACATGTAGAAACAAGTGACCATAACAGAAGTATTCATCTTAGTCACATAAAGCTTTCCTAGGCTCATCATGAATGTGTCTGGAGTCTTCTATCTTTAGCATGCCCTACCCTTATACTATAGTGCTATTATGAACTATTATTAAAGGCATGTTTGAAAATGACAGTTTTAATGATAGGACAGACTAACGTTCCCCATGTCAAGGAAGTAACCAGTATCAAAACTATTATTAAAGGCATGTTTGAAAATGACAGTTTTAATGATAGGACAGACTAACGTTCCCAAATGACAGAGGATAAAAACTGTGAAGTCAAAACGACGAGACCCACATTGACTTGAGTGCGACTGCTTTGATTTGTTAATGTGCTGCTGTTCAGATGTGCTTACTTACAGCTAGGGGTAACACAGAGGTGCTTGCCACCCTGTCCTCCTCCACAACCATCAGGTCTCCTCTTTCACCTTGCAAGTGGATGCCACTAACACAAACTGTCTGCCAGTCTGCTCAGATACCCTGCCTCACACAACTTTGCTCTGTGAAGGTTCTTACAGATAAGAATGCCTCATGCTGAAACAGTTTTCATGACTGTGCCTGGATTTGTTATATAGCAATATTGCCAACTCTTTCTAACTCATTTGTGCATTTTCTGGACATGCTCACCACGCTGTGTGGCTTCAGGAGTGCTGGGAGTCCATCAGAACAAGGGTGTGAACATAAGCACATCCTGAATGTGGGTTAGCAATGTCTTTAGTAAGGCTTCTTCGTTTTGTCACAGAAGAGTCAGCACTAGTCAATCTACCTGGTAAGCCAGAGCACAGAGAAGGCTGGCAAAAGTGAAAAGATTAAGTATTTGTCATCACCAGTGCAACATGGAGAATGTGTGCAGGGTACAGATGGAGCAGGGAGGATGAGACCTTGTCATAGCTTCCTCTTCACACAGCACAAGATAGCTGCATTTCAGATGGAAGAAGAAAGATTGAGATTGTTTATTCTACATGTTCCAACAACCCTCAGACCCATAACTTTAATCTCCCTAAGGCATCAGTACAGCATCATCTTCCTTGTTCTCCTTCATCCTATATGAACCTGAGCAGAAAGACATTCTCAAAAAAAAATCCAGGGGATACTCATCAATTTCTCACTTTTATCTACTCCTCTAATTTCTTTCTTTATTTGAAATACTCTGTTTTGTTTTGTCTGAGTGAATTAAACTTGTCTTTACCTTCTAGGCCTGTTGTTTTTGTCCTCTCTTTTTTGTACCTTTTCCAGACTTAAAGCAAGACCCCAGAGCAAGCTGGGATCACACACACACACACGTGCATACTGACAGCAAAGTGGCCTCATTTTGATGGGCAGCTTTCTGATGCTGCTCCAGAAAAGCATGTCAGCTGTACCTGGGCCCTTGGCACAGCATCAGACATAACCAGTCACTTCCCACAGCCTTACTGCAAA
>NW_008670744.1:15417-73192 GCF_000695815.1 Acanthisitta chloris | reverse complement strand
GCTGAACCATTGCCCAAAGTCCATTTTCTTCACAACTTCTTTTACTTCTTCCTGAGTGCCTTCCAGTTTCCTCATCTCTTTACCCTCATAGCAAGATATCCTCCCTACCTCATCTTCTCCCCAAAACCTTTCAAAAGAAGAAAACTAACAGAAAAAAATTAGGTAGTTTTGATCTACTTCCTAAAAATCATCACTTTATTTGTTTTGCCTGCATGTTTTCCTTCTACACTCTCCCAGTCTGCCTTGTCTGTTTAAATAGAACATTTTTTAGCAGAGACTACTTACGACTTCCTACCACTTCAGGGAATAATTCAATAGGGTCCTCATTTCAGATGTAGTTTGTAGGTGCTGCAGTAACATGATACTTGTGTCCACTGCAACCATGAGGAGAAGACAAAAAGGCACAACGACAGTGACTGGGTGGGGAAAGGATGAGGAAAAGGGATAGCATCTAGCTCAACTACTAAGTCTTCCTAAATCCTTTGAAAGTAAGGATTTGGCCCACAGAAAAGCCTTGGCAGTAATCCTCTGTCAAGTGATAAATAGCTATGCTTACAGTAATTATGTGAAATTATCATAAAGTTATCCCCTGGCATCTAAGAGGCTCTAATGAACCCTAAGGTGGCATATTGAGGGGGGAAAAAACCCTACAAGAAGTGGGGGTGTGCAGCATTTTGGGATTCACTGGTGGTAAACTAGTGCATATTCCCAACTTCTATCACAAACCACATAAAGCACATTGATAAATGCCATGGATGCCAACACGGACACCAACTTCTATCACAAACCACATAAAGCCATGGTTGCCAACACGGACGCCACACATGGAGTGGCTGTAGCAAGAACTACAAGTAGAAGAATAGATGTGTTGTTATTGAAGAGCCCTGCAGGTGCTCACATTTTAGCAAGAGAGCCTGAATACCCACAGCCATCAGTGCTGCTGTGTGCAGTGTTAGCAGTAAGTGGATTTGGCGTAAGAAGTCAAAACAATGTGCATGGCGAGCAGGTACCGCGGCTGGCAGGAGGCACCGGTGAAGCACCAGCGTAAGGAAGTTTGTCAGCTGTGCAGCAGCAGTGACAATGACCAGCAGGAGAAGGGACAAGACGAGGAGGGGAACTAACTGCTGGCATCTGGTTTGTGCCAGTGGCAGGGGGCTGGCTGGAGGGCTGCAGGGACACAGGGATTCCACTCTGGGATTGCTCCAGTCCCTGCGACAGAACGGCAGCAGAGCCAGCCTGGGGAAGGATACTGCCCACGCAGAATCACTTTCTCCTGAGATTGACAATTCAGGGACTCTTCTTTTGTTCTCATTTACTTGCAAATAATGGTTTCCTTGTACGCCTACCAAACAATATTTACGCAGGACTGGATATATAGCTCTCATTAGAGCAAATGCTACTGCCTAAATAGGGCTATTTGTGACTCTGCACCTCGAGTTTCACTCATCCCTGGTCTGAAGCGCACTAAAAGCACATTATTACTGCTTAAGATGCAAACTACTATGCTGAAAAATATCACTTTTTACCTTCAGTGAAAGAAGTTAAAAATTAATGGTTAGTTGAAACTAAGGTGAACAGTAAACAGAAACTCCTTGTGACCATGTGCAAGCTATTCCCAATCTATAATGAGATTATACTTACTACTTAGATTAATTACTCTTTTTCTTCTATCTTAATTTATTTTATGCTTTAGGAAACGAACATGTCCACTAACCACTCTGTATGTGATAAAGAAACACAATAAAAGCAATTTCTCTCCTCCCCCCCCCAAAAAAAACCATTCTCAGTAATGCATTTTTGAATCCAGCATACCTTCTCCTAATGAGGTTTCAGCATGCCATAAATAACACTAATGAGACTTTGTCTTGCCCATGTAATATATTTCCTTAATATAGCTTTAGATTTTCTTATGTTGCATGGAAAACTAACAGTCACGGAAAGAAATGTCCTCCAATAGCACATTAAAACCAAAAGTACAATTAAATATAAATGAATTCAGTAATTTAATTGTACTATTGTCATTTTTAAAAATTCAGAAGAAAAGTAATGGGGTAATTTTTTCTATTGGTAAATAATAAAAGTGCTGAGGGAATCAGATAATATTTAAATAAACATTATCGTGACTATACATGATACAAATATACCTTTTATGGCCAGGTAAATTCTATGTTTGCTAATGAAGAGTGAGTTCAAAGCATGTACCTCTGCAAGCTGAGGGACAAGTCCTGCATGTGTTATGCAAGCAGTCCCAGGTAAGTGATGTAAGATTTGACTCTGGTTTTATGGAGCTAATAGTCTAAGTGCCTATTTCCAGCCTCAGAATGCTGGAATAAAGAATCCTTTAAATACCATCTGCAAAATGCAGCCTGCTAAGCAGAGGTTTACAGTGAAACAATCTCTTAGGTTGACAAGCAGTATATATTTATGCCATCTGCAGCTCCCATCATTCTACAAGCAGGCCAACATTGTCTGGGTGAATTTTTTTCCTCTAAAAATACGAGCACACGGGTTTTTTCCACTTAAAAAAAAATTTACTGGGTGAATTTTTTTCCTCTAAAAATATGAGCACATGGGCTTTTTCCACTTATAAAAAAAAATTTAAAATGTATTTCTGCAGAAAAATTAGATTTTTATTTGAGGCAGTATAAATTTGAAGTTTATTCTGTTTTGAAAGATAAATTGAAACGTTATGCCTGTCACCTCTGTCATCTGTTTTCCCTCAGAAAGCAATGTAAGACTTGTGCATAATTTCAGTGGGAGCACATGGAGGACTCTACCATTCATTTTCATGAAAATGGGTTATCTAGTAACTCTTTTTTAGGATTCTACCTTTAATGATAAAATTCAATAAACACCTTGGACTAGGCTGGGCAATGATGCAGTGACAACCTTGGGAGATAAAGAGTAGCAAACTCTGCCACAGAAATTGAATTACAATAAAGATGTTGGCGCTGATGGTGACACAGGCAAAAGCAGTTATGGGTATAAAAATGGAAATAATCAAATCCTAAGTGGAAGCAAAACTCCATTTCCGTAATTCCTTCAAGTCAGGAGAACAAGATGATCACAGCTTATGACTTCTGAAAGAACTGGCACACCAAATTATAGGTTGGGCATCTGAACGAATGATTAAACCAGGATGGAACTATATGGCTGAAGATTAGCAGATAAAATTACTTACATACTTCAGAAAGGGGAAAGTGATTCATGCAAATATAAGGCTATTCATCTCATCTTACTAGCACGTAAAGCTTTAGAGTAACTCTTCCGTGAGGGAATACCTAAAAGAGGTGTAAACAAATGGCAAGTGGCATGAAAATCAACATGGATTTATCAAGAGCAGACTAAACCAAACTAATAGCTTCCTCTGGTATGATTAATTTTCAACAGTTACCCTATCTCTCTGGACTCTGGTGAAGTATTTATTATCTACATGGGAAACTCTTAGTTAAAATGGAGAAATGGGTTGAAGAGAAGAACCGTAAGGGAAGCAAACAGCTGATCAAAGGGAAGGGCAAGAAGACTCATACATGGTTCTGGTGAGATCTTCCCTGGAAGTCCAGCAAGTCTTCTACTGGACCTGTGCCTCTCTGTGTTCATCTCTGTGCTCCTATTTCCATGTGGACAAATGACTGATCTATCACCTATATTCTCTTTCGTACAAATTGTGCAGTTTTGTCTAAGTAAGGGAATTTTCTTAAGTTAGACTTAGATACACTTAGTGTGTGCTGATTCTTCTTTATATTTGAGAGAGTTTTTCTGCTTTTTTTCCTAGCTAAATCTGTTGATCTAATGAAAGAATATTAATCCTCCATACAAATGTTGCCTAATTTATTTGGCTTTTCCCAGTTTGCTGAAAGCTGAAAAACAAAAACCCAACTGTTTATAGCAAACCTATCTGGCCTGTTTTGATGAGTATGCATAACAAAGCCCCACAAAGTCTTCTCAAAATTCAGAAAGTTTTATGAACTCACAACAAAATGTGGAGACCTCAAGCCCTGAGGGTTTTGTGCTATGTTTATTTCTAAACTTCTCCAGTGCCAGAGCTTAGATTACAGAGTTATGAACCAACAGCCTTGTCAGATAAGTGTACATGTCCAATGTGTCATTTTTGAAGAAGGAAAATGACTCCTTACAAAATCAGATTCTCATAAATGCTTGCTCAACATCACATTTTAATTCTACAGGTATAGGCAAGAGTCTGGCCATTAGAAAAAAAATCCCACAAAATTGCAAAATGTATGTCAAAATAAAGCCACGTTTTTCTTAAAATTACTTTCCATACCCTTAAAATATGAGACCTTCAGCAGACAGAGTTATATAAATGATATTAACTGCATTTTTTCAAGACTCCATAGGCTGGTGCCTGTCTGTGCTTGCAGCATAGTAAGGGGAACTTCATGATCATAAAGTCATAGTAAAATGCTGAACTTAAGATGTGAGATCAAATAGCAACCTATGAAATCAAGTATGAGACAGAAGCAAACTCTTAGGGCAGCTAACAGAAATGACAAAGGGAACGAGGCTGATCAATATTGGGATTTCAATTCTAACTCTAGATAGATAGAGAGATCATTCCCCCATGTCCCTTTCTGGCAGGCAATATTAGCAGAAGTGATGTCAAATATTGTCATTTCATATCCAGACAACTGGCATTACTATCTCATTCTCAAAGTATCATCTTGGAGAGGCATGCCTAGACATACATTGGGCTACAAATCTGACAGGGCATCTCTGAACTTTCCTGCTTAGAGATGCAGCTGCACTTTGTCAAACTCTTTTGACTCACGTCCAGTTGGAATCTGATTCAGGATAAAGGGTTTATATTTCACTGAGGTTATTTATGATGCAAGTTTCCCTCCCCCCCCATAAGTTATTGTCTTATTCTTTATTCTAGCATCTCTGTTGTCTTTCAAAGACTCAGTAATTGCTGAAAAGAGGTTAATGAGCCTTACCATTCACTTTGCTGGAGCATAGCTATGGCCAGACTCAGGGCACCCCAGCGGCCTGGAAGAAATTAGTCTCCACACATGCATTTAACAAGATGTCAATGACAGAAACCAGACAGTCTGATTTTTCTTTTACAAATACAGCTTTTCTTATGCAAGGGCTATGCTGGCATAAAATGCCCACAAGGCCTCCCTTAGCCTGGGGCTCTACACAGCTGAAAATCTTGTGCGAATATACAAGGTTCAGAGGGCAAAGGGGCACTGAAGATGACAGAAAACCAGAAAAGAGGGTAAGTGCTGAGTTTCATTGGGTTAATGCTTACAATAGTCAAAGCACTCAAAAGTTAAAGGTCCTCCTCATGTTTTTAAGACTATGCAATTCTTCAGTTGCGTTTACATCTCTGCCTTGGTAAATTCAAACCAAGCCAGCTCCAACACCATGCTGCTCCAGCAGTTTGAGTTGAAGACCCAACAGCAGACCAAGCCACACAACTAGTACCCAACATTCACAGCACCATGGGGTTTCCAGCTTGTCTAGGTCATGGCATTCTCCTACACCTGCACCTCCCAGGTGAAGTGCCTCAGAGTTTAATCAGTCTTGCACATCAACCCTAGACATAATCCTTAGGTTAAAAAATGACAAAAATCTGTTTTTCAATGCAGAGGTTGACAGTGATTCAGCAACTATTGACAAATATGAGGTAGGTAGTAACAGAACTCTGCCCCCACAAACACACACATTTTCACGTGGCAGATTAAATGGAAGTCATGCCAACACAATATCGTTTCTCTCAGTTGTTTCCTAACATGCTAGGAATACTGGTTTCTAACATAGAAAAGAGCCACTAGGTATACAATTTGTCTGGAGAAGAGAAAGCTGCATGGGGACCTCATAGCAACCTTCCAGTATCTGGAGGGGCCTACAAGGAAGCTGGAGAGGGACTCTTTGTTAGGAACTGTAGTGATGAAACAAGGAGCAATGGGTACAAACGTAAAGAGGGGAAATTTAGGTGAGATATTAGGAAGAAGCTTTTCACTGTCAGGGTGGTGAGACACTGGAACAGGTGGCCCTGGGTAGCAGTGGATGCCCCAACCCTGGCAGTGTCCAAAGCCAAGCTGGATGAAGCCTTGACCAACCTGGTCTACTGAGAGGTGTCCCTGCCCAGGGCAGGAAGAGTTGAGACTATATTATCTCTAAGGTCCACTCCAACCTCTTAACATACTATAATACTATGAAATATTCAAAATGAACAAGAAAGTCATCCTTATCCTGTTCTTGCTAGAAGATATCTTTCACGTAGCAGCGATGACCTATCAGGAATGTAACCTTCTACAGTCAATGTGTGCCTTTGTCAGGCATTCATTCATGAGGGATTTCATTGCATGCTGCTTTAACTTAAATAGATGCATACAGTACATATTTTAATTTAACTGTCATAAAATCATTCAGGTTGGCCTTAGTTTAATAACAGGATCGTTAGATAATACTTTCTTCAGTAAAGATTAGGGTAGATTTATTCCTGCAGCAGTATTTGTGAACAGGCTCTCCCTCTATTTCTGATCACCAGCTATTCCTTTTCCTGAAGGAAAAAAACTTGTAACAAAATGTTTTCAGAATCTAAGAACTTCACCACATCCTTAACCTCATCACTGCAATATCTCCATTACAAATAAGACATTTCCTATGACACTGAACTTAATGTATAGACAAATGTGATAACATACTAAGTTTCTTGTGCCAGACTCTGGGTAAATTTAGGAGGAGTCCTGTGGATTCACTGAAGAAAGAACAGACAGTGCTGCTCTTCCAGAATTTTAACAACAGGTTTATTCTTCTGCTTTTGCACTCAACCGTCTGTTATTTCAGACAAACATGCAGATCTAAAATTACTTAAAGCCTTAAAACAAAATGCTTTAGGAAGTTGCAGGAGAAACAACCATATTGAGAAGAGAAATAACCATATTGAGAGAAGAAAGTGCTGAGAAGAGCAGCTCCAGAGTGCAGAACTGAGCTTTGGCTTGGCCACTGGTCACCACAGAATACAAACACCATCTGAGCAAATGAAACCCTTTGAATCCATATAAACTTAAGGGAAATCTTGTGCAAATGTTCTTGCAACATTGCTTACATTATTTTGCTTCCATTTGTCTTGGAATTATCACAAATAAGTCTCCTTCAAGGTACTCAGTAATCTAAGAAACCCTGACAAATAAAGATATGGGGGTAAAAAGGGAACAAATCCAGGGATCTTAGAACTTTGCAAGTAAGTTTAGAAAGGTCCTAGCACCAAATCATTTTTTTTCACTGATAGAATTTCTTCCTCTCCATCAATGGTTCCATGAGGCATTATGAAGTGAAAGTACTGATACAGCCTTCAGTTGTTCCTCAGAACTCTCACTCACACCATTACCATTTTAGACAAGATGAAAAATTTAAGTGTCCATCTCTCATTTTATCTGTTCCATGTAAGGATAATATATATATATATATATAAACCACCAAATTGACAACAGGATTTTCAAGAATAGGTCCCGTTTTTGAGCTACATCTGGTATTCACATCTTTAAGAAAATTTAAATCAGAGCATCTGTAGTATTTCTGTTAGGTGTTCTTGCGACACATCGCAAACATGCCCTTATCTGAATGTGAAATGCCTGTTATCCAGTAGACAACATGTACTTTATCATGTTGGATCAGAGCCTGCTCTGTGAAGTAGAACCCCCATTTTGTAAGAGCACATTTCTGCTTGCTACAGATAACACCAGAGAAATCACAAATTCTGTTCTTTCCTGTGCTTCAGCAAGTAACTCTATTGCTTCTTAATGGTTCTCCACACAGAAATCAACAGGCAGGGCTAATGCTTGGGATTTTTCTTACCAAAGAAGATGGAAAAACTGTAGAAGAGAATCAGGCTGTGTGAACAAGACTTCTAACCAGAGGCCATTAGCCCTCCAAAGGAAAGAAATGGTAGCCATGGGTCCAAGACAGGGCTTGACTGGTGTATCTCTAGGATCCTGCACCACTTGAATGTGCTGGGTTAAACCCTTGCTTTTGCTCATGTTGTCCTTGGAAGGAGACCATCACTCTGCAGCTGAAGTGGGCAGAGCCAGGGAGATGGGGAGCTGGGCACCCAGATTACAAGAGCTCTTTTGTGTAGCAAGGGCACCAGCAACCTCAGTCTGGGATATACCCAAGAGACCTTCTGCTAGACACAATGACAAAAAAGCGCTGGGAATGGCAAACTTATTAAAACTTTCTTCCTGCAATTACTTTATGCAAATTCTTTATGTTCCTATCCTGAAAGTAAGAAATCCATCCCCTGGTTTTACTGAATCATTAAATTTTCCTTTGTACTTGATGACGCCAAAATTCTTTACTTCTTCATGACAACAGTTGTTATCTTAAGAGGGAAGAACTTCCAGATCGCTAAATAGTTGTCTGTTCAGTGCCAATCAATCAACTACATATCCACAGGGCTCTAAAACTAACATTTTACAAATTCTAGTTATTAGTACTTGTATTTAGCTTCAGTGTACTTAGAAATAATTAATCTTTTCAACAGCACTTTGATTTAAGCATGTTGTATTATTCACCCTATTTTGCAGGCTGGAAATGAAAATGCCGTAGTCTCCAAGGATGCCACAGGCAAAGCTGGGGATGAAGCTTGAGTAGCTACTCCTCACCCACCCACCATCTCACTTTCAAAAACAAGAAAAATCTGACTGCCCACTCACTTGAATCTTAAGTTTTGCACCCATCCTGCAAGCGACCATACATTATGCAAAGCAGGCAAGAACTGAGCTCCGGACTTTTAATCTTCCTCCATCTGGGGACCAGTCCTGCTTTTCTGCTATCTCAATGCAAATCAGAAGTGTATCCATTGGAGTCATTAGCATTGCATCAGTCAAATCACCGGCAGCAATATCAAAACTGCAATGTTTTATTCTAATAACGAGGAAACACAAGCATTTCAGAATGGGGCTGTCATTGTATGTGGACAACCAGAGGAAGACTTCCAAGGATTTTTAATGGAGAAATGGGATTGTCACTTATCAGTGCCAGAGTCAGCCTTTTTCTTAGAAAAATAAAAAATCTAAGGGTGTAGAAAAGTAATCAATTCAAATTAGTATTGATTTCTAAATAATGTAGAATTAAGTTAGACATTTACAAACTGTAAATCAGTGTTATTTAGTGAGAATCAGCACCATATGTCACATGGAAATAGACAAAAATGTGATAGATTGGAGATGAAGAAATGTGCCTCCATGAAGTTAGATATGGCACTGCCACTGAACCCAAGTTCATGTCCTACATTTGAAGTAAAAGGACAGGAGAAGAAAGTCTAAGCCTAAGTCAAAACACTGCTTCTCATAGTCTTCTCTAAGCAAAACTAAAACTATATCAAAAACCAAATCAAAAATCCAGACAAACTCCCAAGAGGTCAGGCAAAGTACTGTGGATTTATTTCAGCTTCATTGAGACCAGAATTTTGCATCATCCTTATGATGTACTCATACAGGAGTCCCAAGGGAGACACAGGGAACAGTGTCTGCTCAGGAAATGGTGGTAGAGAGGTATAAATTGGTAAACTCTATAGGGCTACACAACTTTCCCATTGCTAAGCCAAAAGTAAAACACAGATGACTAACTCTGATACATTAATTTTCAAGATGATGATGTCTCATGTGTTCAGAGAAGGCCTCTTACCATGCCTAATGCTAAAGGATTGCAATTATTTTCATTGTTACACATCTTATGTCCTCTGTGATGTCTGCTTTCCAAAGCTAGATTTCACTTACTTCTAAAAAATTATCTCAAGAAATGCCACTTATAGGCAGCTCTTGTGAGATCTTATCATGCTATATGAAGCTTTGGCCAAATACTGGGGATGGTTTAAGGTTCCTCTTGGACCCATCCAAACAGCATATAAAATCCAAGCCGCTTCCAAAGTGTCTGCTTTTGTAAAAAAAGGAATAAGAAAATCAGTCTTTTGGTTCAAATATGAAAATAAGAATCATGAAACACAGGCTTCGAGTGTGTTATCAGAAGTTAGATAATACAGTGCTAGGTGTTATACTTTCCACAGAAAAGGTGCTCTGTATTTCTAGTGAGTGTGGGAAACTCATTCAAGGCAGGTTTTTCAGGACCACCTGAGGAATGTAGCTCCAGTTTCCAAAACAGATCCAATTTTCAGCAAGTGTTTTGTTTCCCTTTGAGCTAAAATATAGACTCACAGAATGTTAAGAGGCTGGATTTGGAACTTAAAGATCATCTAGTTCCAATCCCCCCTGTAGGGACACCTCCCACTAGACCACATTGCTCAAGGGTTTATCCAATCTGGCTTTGAACACTGCCAGGGTTGGGGCATCCACAACCTCGCTGGGCAACCTGTTCCAGCGTCTCACCACCCTCACAGTAAAATATTTCTTCCTAATATCTCATCTAAATTCCCCCTCTTTCATTTTATACCCATCACTCCTTGTCCTATCACTACAGTTCCTAAGAAAGAGTCCCTCTTTGGCTTCCCTGTAGGTCCTCTTTAGATACTGGAAGGTTACTATGAGGTCTCAATCTTGAGGCTGAACAGCCCCAACTTTCTCAGCCTGTTTTCTTAGGGGAGCTGCTCCAGTCCTCTTACCAACTTCATGGCCATCCACCAGACTTGTTCCAACAGTTCCATGTCCTTCTTATGCTGGGGACACCAGAACTGTATGCAGTACTCCAGGTGGAGTCTCACAAGAGAAGAGCAGAGGGGCAGAATCACCTCCTTCAAACTGCTGGCCATGCTTCCTTGGATGCAGCCCAGGATTTGATTGGCTTTCTGTGGTGTGGCTCATGCTGAGTTTTTCATCAACCACCACCCCCAGAACTCCAGAGCTCTCTACCATCTCTCCCAGGGCTCTGTAGTCCCTCTTAACGCTACCCAGACCACTGTCAGCTATATCCTTGGCTCCCACATAGAACACTAACAGTGGGTAATAATCAGTGGGTTAGTCTAGGCTTGGCAGCTTCCCAAAAACATCCCTAATCCGGGCTCTTCACATAGATGGAGAAAAGCTTTTGCAATCACCTGTGTGACAGCTTCTTCTGCCTTAGTCCTTCTATCCCTGAACAAAAGCAGGATACTACTATATGGACGACAAGATGTTTAATTCATTCTTGCCTGAAAAGGACCTTGGATGTAGGACGTTGGAGAACTACACAGAAGCCTCATAAAGCAAGGGGGAAAGTGAAGAAACTGAGCTGCTTATGCATTCGTTTCACTGCCTGAAAACTACTGTTAAGGGACAACAGTCATGTCAAACACACATCAAGAGTCGTTATGAAACACTGGGAGGCAAAACTGAGCACTCACTGTGGGGATTTACAAATGTCCCAAATTCTAGCTCGATGACAGTATCTGCAATCCCAGACTGTGTCACAGATTCTTCCCACTTCACAAACTCCTGTGGAACATATGCATACATACATGTGCATGCATATGAACTACATATACACTCCTGTGCTCAGTTTATGTAAGCAAAAAATGAGCTGAGGACAATTTGCAGAGGACGTACCACCCTTCCCCTGCTGCCTCTCACGCTGACTCTCACAGAGCAAGGAAGCACTAAGGAAACCAGCACAAAATACATTCTGCCTCTGAGCATTTGGCTACTCTCATTTCTTTCTGGAATTAGAGTTATGACCATCTCAAATATCCAGATGAGAGGCCAAGGAAAATGTTTTAAAGAAACGTAAAGAGTTATCACTACTTACACATTCCAGACTTCTGTTCAGCTGCAAATACATTAATGCAAGCAAGAAAGAAGAGTGTGATGTGGGAAAGGAGGCTGTCTACAATTTATCACTGCTGTGCAGACATGCCCTGAGAAGAGAGCTGTGCTGAAAACCCAAATATAGGAACATCTATATTAGCAGCAGTTATTTCTGATTTGGTCTGAGGGACTTTCCAAACTCAAGGGGCTCACAGTGAAGGACTGGCCAGCCACAAAGAGCCTGCAGTAAAGCTGAAAGGACATGTAAATTGCTCTGATATCCCAACAGACCTCTGCTGCTACAGGGATGCTATTCTAATCCCAAGAAGCAAGGAGGAGCCCCATTTTCTGCTTTGTTCACTGATGCACCAGGTTCCTATTTGGGCTTTACTGGAGGGTGGTTTATATGCCAAATACTGACATCTCATCTATGCTTCAATTCAATTTAGGAATGATTTCATAATTGACACAACTTCCTAAAAAAAGCTGAGTGTGAACTGGATCAAATAGTCAGCTGGGAAAAATCAGTGCATCAGTGTAAGATCCAAGCATGGAATGGGTTAAAATTCTTACAAAAATAAGAGTATATTCTGTATTTTATTAGGGCATTAATAAAAAAAGGCATCCCAAAATTATAGTTTTCTAAAAGGTCAGAAGACAGCTCTCTGCTCCTTAGAATATATTTTGCACAATATTCAAAAATGATGAATAACTTGGGGAAATAACTCAAGCACAATTTTGCAGTGGTATCTTCTTTGATGCCTAAATAGACTACCTTTGAGCTGGTTGGGAATTAAACATTTAACAGTAAAAAATGAGAAAGGCTGTCAATACTTTCTGAACCAGCTACCTCAACAAAAGCTGCAGAAATTTGCCCTCTGAAATTGCTGTTTACTCCCACTATAAAGTGTTTCACAATTCTTAAAGGTTTGCTTGTGCACAAGTAATTTAAAGCAGTTCTTCTAAAATCAGGTTATTCTGTCTTGCAATATTCTAACTTTAAGTCCTTAATCTTAGGTATCTGCAATATATTACACGCATATTATATTACATATGTATAAAATAAGGCAGGCAAGGAAAATTGCAGTGTTTTTCAAACCATGCCTTTCACTGTGTGTTCAAATTTGGTCTCTCCTATCTGCTTTACTGGACTTTTCTCCAGGTCTAAAAAAAAAAAGTGTATCCTATCTAGTTTCAGACCTTTTCCCAACCATGTAGTGTCTCTTCCTGGCTGATCACAGGACCAACTTTAGCCTGCTGCTCTGAGGGCCAACACTCAGCCTTCAAAGTGGAAAGAAGACAGATATACACTTAACAGAAGTGAAAAAAAATTCCAAAAGCAAGCTCTAATCTCACTATCTCCAGTTGTTCCCAGTCTGTGGTTTAATTTACTGCTGGGTTAGCAGGGTGTTCCACAATGCCTCTCATAATTACTTTCTCAAGGCTCTAATTCAACCGCAATTACTCACTGCGGAAGTTGGGAGAATTGGATCACAGCTCTGCTAAGATCCAACTAAACCAGCAGAGCGAGGAGCTGGCCAGCCCTCCAAGCCCCTTCCCCCACTAAGGAGAATCCAGACCTTGCTGATCCAGGTGGTGAGACCATCTCCTAAGGGAATCTTTTGCCTGCCCATTGCCGACGCCTCGCCTCCGAGTCTCAAAAATCATTTTCACAACAAAGAAAATATTTCTGTTTAGTTTTCTACCTGGACTAAAGAGTTACACTAACAGAGCAACCCAGTGGAGCTCCGTTTCACACCCAGGGCTGACCAGCTGGGTTCATGGCTCACAGCTGGCCAAATGATCTAGATAATTAAAGAAGAAAAAAAACCCTCTCTTTGTTGTTCAGGGATTTCAAGTCTGTTTCCATCAAGAACATTATGTCCTTGATCTATCTCTGCTCTTTTTGGGCTTTTTTTTTTTTTTAACTGCCAGATTTAAAGGCCACTATGACTCTATGGAAACTGCCTATCATGGACCATACCTACATAAAAGAAATGTCAGGACAGGAGACTCTCTAACAAATGCTCAGCAGAGTTTCCTTCACTCACAAAAGGCCATATACCGTATAGGGCACACATTTATGGGCAGCTCCAAAATGCCCACTATGGGACAGGGGGAGTAGGAAAGTGGCAAGTGTGCTCTGCATTCAAATAGCCCCTCGCTCTGCCCTGCTCCCCCTGGTTAACCTTAAGCATGTGGATCATTGTGTCCACACTACAGCCTCTAATGGGCTTTCCACACCACGTGTGGGGGTCTAGCTATGCAACCAGACCCACTACAGTCTCCACGGATCCTCACAGAATTCAGCTCAGTGCCGGCTGAACCAGCTACTTGTCGGGGAAGGACTGAAAAAGGCAATGGTACAGATTAATTAATCTCTGCAATCTGCTTTGACGGTGACTTTGCTTAATAGCTAGCACCCCACACAACTTTCAAGACAGGCCCAAGCTTACTGCATTTTGTGAGGATGCAAGCTTATGGCACAAAAATGTATTTACTTGATGATTTAGCAAAATCTGTTTCACACATTTTGACTGCAGAACCAATGCCCAATAACGAACGCTCTTGGTGGCAAACAAGAAAAAAACCCACACACACTAAAAAGAAAAGAGATTTCAGTTATGGAGTAATGGTGGTAGGGGGGAAAGGAAGAACCTGATTTACTAATTTCAGTGTGAAAAGTGGCTTGCAGCACAATGACTTTGCCAGGGCAACATACCCTGTAGCATATCTCCATAGTTTAGTGCAGATTTGTCAAGTAATACAGCGCTGCTAACAACGCTGTCACACAGACACTGTTTAGTCAGCAGCTGCACCTAGATGACACTCCACACTTGGTGAATGCTTAGGTTCCCAAATGAAATGTGATACCTTGCTAATGCAAAAGACAGCCTAAACCACATTACCCCCCACGCGCATCCTACTGACCTTACATTCGGTGCCTTTCACGATTAACCTTCTTGCAATTGAAAGATTTACCATAATCCCACTTAGCTATTTTCAAAGTGTACAAACTCTGTACGTCGGCACTGTTACTGCAGCTGACTGCACAATTTCTTCCAGTTTTCAGAAGGCAAACAATATGGTTTCAGACGCACTCAGCTTCTATCTCCACCACTTGACCTCCCTAATTTAGAGCGCGAGCCCCCAGTGTGGCAGTGATGCTGTCTTTGTTGAGCTGTTGCTCTGTGATAGCTAATACATGCATACATTACTGCTGACATTTAAAAAACATTCCTAACAGTTTGTGTGAGTACATGGTAAACAGATGCTGTGGGATTTTTTACCCATTATCAGTCATCTCTGAAGACTGCAGTAAAGTGACAGGTTGTTTGAGACTCTTCAGTCTAACAGTAAGAGATTTATTTTTAATAGAATATTGATATTATGGCACAAAATGCCATTTGGTGTTTACTTTTTTTTTCCTCCTAGAGCTGCAGTTTAGGGTTTTTTTAGCTTTTGCAAGCCTCTGTTATATCTACTACTCTATTTTTTATGAAAAAAAGTTAGAGACTTTTATGAACTCTCTGATTAAAGTACCTCCATCTGAATGTAGATTAAAAGTTCCAACACCTGAGAGCATTAAACCAATGAATATTTATATAGAAAAACAGCAGATGAATGCACTTTAAATCTTCAATGCAAGTCTAGTCATGGGGTTTATCTTATTTTAGGGCTTACTTTTTATTAAAATGAACTCTTGCATATTTACACTACAGAAATAAATGTTATTTGCAAGCACAATACAGTAAGAATCTTACAAATGGATGGCCTTGGTGAAAAGTAAATGTACTCCTCAAACTAATTTACTTCTTTATCAAGTATATATTTAAGAGAATTTTTATTGTATGTCACTAGCACAGTTTGGTGCATTCACTTTAACTGTTACACTAACCACACCAGTGTTAAGTCAGTCTTCTTTTGGCAAGAAGGACCATTGCATATGGTTATTCTTGGACTTCAATATTTGTGTTATACTGCAGTCACTCACTGCATGCACTTGATTGTTGCAACTACAATCAGCCCATGCTGTACCTTGAAGTTACAATCTGTCCTGCCAGAAGACAACCAAAGTAATCAAGAACCAGTCACTGAACCAGGAATGCTACAGGACTGCAAGATCATCCCAAGCCCTGCAACATTCCTCAACGCTGACTCCAAACCTGCCTCACTCAACACCTGCAGTAAAAGTCAACATCACCATTGACCCAAGTCCCATGGGAAGCCAATGACGTCTCCACAAAGGGTGCAGGAGTGCAACTGAAGGTAAACAGTGACTTCTGCACAGAAAGGATCTCCCAGTCTCTCTGCATCCTTCTAGTGGCAAAGATCCCACTCAGTTACTCAAAGATTTTCTCCTTGTTTGAATGGGAACAAAAATATGGTTTCAGGGAGCTGCAGCACCACTGGGAATGAAATCTCAATGCAGCCCAAGTATCTTTTGGCAAACCTCTCTTCTCTTCAGATCCTGTGCTTTGTAGAAAGATTTGTTGCACTGTCTCCAAACCTATGCTGTTCTATTTTGGTTTTAAATGTAACCTTAGAAATAAATGTTTACAAATCAGCTCATTGTGTCTTTGTTTTGAAGCTTAAAGCCTCACTTTGATTGCTGCCTTTTTGACATTTTGCATAGGAAATATGTTTGCATGTTCACAGCGCTATTGAAACAGCAATTAGATCACCATATTCCAGCTGTTACAAGGTTTTGTAATGCATTTTCCAATAAACATTTTCAAGAAAACAGAACTATTTTAGTATGTCAAGCAGATACATTGAGATTTTTTGTTCAGCTTTTTTTCCGTCTTATGTTTTTCTGCATGTTACCATACTTTTTTATGTTCTTCTATTTCTCTTCTTTTAATGTCACCTAGATAAAAAGGGTCAGGTTTTCAAAAGTAGTGAGTGGTTGGAGGAGTTCTGATTTTGGAGACCTGAGAAGATGAGCCAAGGCAATTTTCAGAAAACTGAACCTTCTTAGGCTACCAGGCATTGCAACTGTGATGGCTTTTAAAACATTTGCTATTATTTCTCTGATCTTTAAACAAGAACATTTTTACCACTTCCAAGAACTACCTACCTATCTAGTTTCCTTCCCTCCTCCTTCCCTTCCTCAACAATTTTTCCACTTCTAACAAGAAGAAAATACACTTTTCTTTCCCTGGCTGCTAACATGATATGTCCAACTCCCCTGACACTGAAATGATTTCCAGCCACGCAATGGAACACACACATTACACACCAAGGTAAACAGGACCCACGCACAGGGGGCAAAGGCAGTGGCACCTGTGTCTCAGTGGCCAAATAGATCCGACAGAGCCTCAGTTGTGAAAACCTTGGTTGTCTTTGAGTAACCCAGTTCAGTCAGTCAATAACCAAGCTCATGATACACACCAGACAGCAGCAGTTGCCTTGGTGGAAGAGGAAGATCTCCAACCTCTTGTTTTATGTTTAGGATCAGATAAAAATTAAGGATTTTGTTTTCTCATTACTTGGTGTTTAATATTTCCTGGCATGTATGATTGAACCCAAGAAATTCTGCCTTGAATTTATTTTTTTCTGCTTCCTGTCACATTTTTTGCCTTCTCATTTTCTTACACAAGAATAGTTATGAAGATTTTTCCTACTTGTTGCTTCATGCAGACAACTTCAAGCAAAGTTTCCTGTTATAAGACTGCAAAGTATCTAGTTCTGTCTAAAGCCAACAAATTGCAACTGAGATAGCTGATTTATCGTCCGTGTTTTTTGATTGATCACTTTGAATACGGTATACACTAAGATCGATACATTGATTCTTTTTTTTTTGGGATGTGGTATATCATTATCAAGGTGTAACTGGATTCCTTTTCCAGATGGCAAAAATTCTGAGGAGAACTACTGAGAGGATGAAAGAGATTTCCCGAGAGATTAGGGAGCTGTTTGATGGCAGTTGTAGACAAATGTACACAATGGATATGTGATTTCTTCTAGTACTACTAATACTACTACCAATAATGGCAGGACAATGAAGACTTGCAAACCTTTTGGGAAGCTTCCCCACCTGGTAAATCCCACACTTGCACAGATGCTCACAGGGATTCTATCACACAGGAGGCTGGTACATACAACCCAAGGAAGAGCAAAACCTGCGAATGCCCAGACCAGAGTTTGTCCCTGCCCACTGCTTCTAGGGGCTTGACATTTCTCCATCCCATTCAGAATCTCTCAATTAGAAGTGCAAACGTATGAGAGCTGCAGCAGAAGAGGTTATTTTAAGTTTCCTTCTCATCTTCGAGGAAAATGAGCCATTATAAATTCTGCAGCTGCCTGTCTATCACTGATGGGACATCACTGAGTTGGGGCCATTTCAACCTCCCTCGGGTTTCAAAATAATTATGCATGATTTTGTCACATCAAGATGAGTTTATTTGCAATTCCCAGGCGTCATGCATGTCCAACACAACCTTGCAGAGTACTCCAGTGCTGATAACCTGAAAACACTCCTTATGAAAAGGGTTTGCTCTTGCCATATTTCACCCAGTTTCAAACTACTACCTTAGTTGCCAGTTAAACAAAAGTATTGATTTTAAAATTGCTCTTTTAACCTGCAAGGTACTACAAGGCCTCTGTTCAGTGTCTCTTAACTTTATGTTCTTGGATGTACACTTGAATCTGCTGAGAGAAATCTGTCACTTGTCCTAAGTATTGCTGGCAAGTGTTAGGAAGCTTTTCCTCAGAGGAATTCTGTCCTCCTGGAAAAGTAGGAGGTGAGAGCAAAAAAAAACAGTTAAAGCAGGCTAAGAGTACATTTTTTACAGTAGGTTACGAGGCTCTCTTTTTATTGCTCAGTCTTACTGTCTAATGAACTCTGTGACAATTTCTATATGCCAATATTGTTTTATTACCAATTAGCTATGTAAAATACTCAAAGACACACTGTATGAATGATAATATAACCAAGCAAATGCATAGTAGTGGGGAGACTTTAACTACTGCATTCTAATTATCTGCATGATGAAAGGAATCAAAATGGTTTCTGTAGCTGGCAGGTACTCCAGGTTGTTTTTTTAATAGATTGACTATCAGAGGAAAAGTGGGGAAAATTCTGGAGAAGGAAAAGAAACAAAACTGGAAGGTAACCCATATGCCATTTTAACCCCTTAGACATCAATATCTTTCCACACTATTAACAAAAAAGACAAGCTATGAAATTATTTAGACCATCTTCTGGTCTAAAGGATTGCTTTAGATTTACTGAGACACTACTTTGTGTTATGTCAACAACAGTCCATGAATGCTGGGAGCAGAATACAGGATTCTCTTGGTTAAAAAGGGTTGAGAAACCTGAACTTGCCTATGAAACCCAGACAAAGAGGAGTCATCTAAAACTCAGCTGAGGCAGTTCAGTTCCTTCCTTCCCATATCCCACACCTGCACATTTAACTTTTCTGAACCACAGTATTTAATTAAAAAGAATTGGAGACAGAAATCTATCAGGAAGATATCCACAAAGAAGCTTAACAATCCCACAAAAGGAGCTCAGACTCTGAAAGAAATTGTCAGGACCAGGCTCTAGCAACAAGCTGCATCATAAGCCAAGACAGTCTATATAAACTGGCTGATCAATGATATATGTTGCCCACTTTACATTATGCAATTATTGAGAATAAAAATGTGACCCATAATTCGCACATCCCTGGTCATCGATGCACTGTTTCATGAAACAACTGTGACAAGAAAGCATCAGCTGGTGACCAATGCAATCTTCTGGAAAGCAAGCAAGCTACTGCTATTTAACACTCCTTTCTATAGTCTGTCCAGAGCAAGATAGGCTGTTGGTTCTTCTTTGGATGTGCCACTACAGGCACTAGAAGCTGCTGAGCCAGGAAACTGTTAGACGGTTCAAGAGAGAAAAGACATTAGAGGAGCTGAGAAATTTGACAGAAAATATGTCCCTTGTTCTTGTGTGCTGCTTCATCAACATGACACCAGCAAGACAGCCTCTAAAAGGTGACTATTCCCTTTAAAAATGTTTAAAATGAATACAGGTCTTGTATAGAGGGATAAGGTGCATGGATACCACCCAGGAAGTTCCACAGAAAGAACCGATGGGTAGATGGCTAGGAAAGAGGAGCAGATGAACTGGTAGATGTGAAACAAAGTCATTTACAAGCAAATACAAAACCAAAGCATGTAAACATTTCCAAAGCCTTGAAATGGAGGAGGTGAATCACACAGACCTCACATCTGTCATAACAAATTAGACTGTCCCAAAATCAAGGAGATCATTTGATAGCCAATTACCTGAAATAATGAAAAAGGCATAAGAAATGAAGCCACCTGTAGGAACAAAACAAAAACCACTTTTAGTATCTGACACCCTCTCTTACTGAGATCTCCTCTCCATGCTAAGTTCAAGACATTCATCTATCACTTCAGAAGGTGTGCAGTCTTGACCTTGCCTGTGGTGCTGATGTTCCGATTGCTGGCCCATCTTCCCACTGCCTTGGCTAGCCTGCATTCTCTATCAATGTCCCCTCATGTCTCCCTGTTGCACCTTCTTCCCCTCCTCCCTCTTTTGTGTCACGCTTCTCCTCAAAGTCCTCCAATAAAACACAGTAGGAAGCTTTTTCATAACATACCAGAAAAAGACAAAACCCAAAAAAACACAAACCATGACCACCTGTAGACCAAATCTTCATCTAATCAGCTAACACCTTGTAAAGACACAGGACAACCTCCTGCTGTGGAGTATCAAGCTCAGCACCTGCCAGGATTAGGCCCTTTAACTGAAACCCTTTATGTGCTCAGGGCTGGGAAAAGGGAGTTTTGAGCTCTGAGGGGCTTGAGAATCCAAATGTCTCACTATTAATTCATCAGTAAACTATCTTTTGAAACAACATACGAAAAAGCAATTGCTCCAGCCAGATCTGAAACATTCCAAAGAACTGAATGGTTCCTCAGCACCTGCCAGGATTAGGCCCTTTAACTGAAACCCTTTATGTGCTCAGGGCTGGGAAAAGGGAGTTTTGAGCTCTGAGGGGCTTGAGAATCCAAATGTCTCACTATTAATTCATCAGTAAACTATCTTTTGAAACAACATACGAAAAAGCAATTGCTCCAGCCAGATCTGAAACATTCCAAAGAACTGAATGGTTCCATTCTTTTCCCAGCCAGATCTGAAACATTCCAAAGAAGAACTGAATGGTTCTATTTAGTACTTTTCCTGAATGACCATTGTACAGAATGAAAAATTCAAATAGAATGCTGTTACAAGAAACCATTTGCTAATAATGCTTCTTACTCTCTTGCTTAGATAAAGATTTGGCTGTTATTAGAAGAGTTTTAGAGATGTACAGAACTGCAGTCATACTAATGCAGAGGCTGGAACCTGGCATTAATTTCAGCTTGCTGGTTTACTGCATCTTGTAGACATGTACAAGAAAGCTGTATTTCTGCACTCACTATTAGAAAACCTATTAAAGAAAAGTCATTTAGGATGAACACCCCGCACTCATAGCCATAGGTGTCTTCTTCAGCTAAATTAAAAACCAAAGTCTTGTCAGGTCATAAAAATCATCAAAATTTTAGTTACAAATTACACCACATTAAGTGCCAGCATCTTTTCCACAGATTTAGCATTGTTTGAAGAAAAACTGAGACATACTGGTGCAATACTTAATTGAGCTCTCAATAGCACCATTGATAACAGAATATTAGTAGACTTTGGCAGAGACTTTCTCTATGGCTACTAAGATGCCAAGCAGCAACCCTTCTAAACAGAGTGGATTACATTTTCTCTGTTGCCCTAAGGCCTTTTCTATTGCTCTTGTAGCATAAAGAGGCTTAAAGACAGCAAACCTCAACCTCAGGGATATTTCCTGCATAACGAGATTTCTCGGGCAATAAATAGCTGCAAGTACCTCTGTTTCCCAGCACATTAGGTACATGAAATAAGAATGATGCTCTACTCTGTGCATTTCCTACCAACACCTCCTAAGGTCAGAGCTCAAGCAAAATTCAGATAGTCTGAAGATCCTAGTCTCTGGCCAAGCACAAGATGACTACAATCACAAGAAATCAGAAACAACTTAGGGGTATATCTGTTGCTGCTTCCCTTTGCATACAAAGGGATGGACAAACCAAGTAGTGAAGCTGCAGTCACAAACCAAAGCTCTGCTGTGCCAAAACTCTGTTGTCTGGACAGATTATATTGCCAAACACTATTTTGATCCTAAGCCCTCTTGAACTGAGTAGGACCATCAAGAACTGTTCAGGCTCCTATCAGAGGGCGGAAAGGACCGAGTGTTATTACTGCTCTCAACAACACAAGGGCTAAACAGGATAATGAATAACCATTTTTTTTCCCCATAAGGTCTGGTATTTTGAGTCTTCCAGGAAGTATATTAAAGTCATACAATAGATATAAAAGATGTTTATGTATGCAATAGAAACATACCTGCATCTAAATCTATGCCTGCATGTTTTACAGAAAATCTGATGGTACAATATTAGTGCTCAGATGTAATTCATTGATTCCCAGCAGAATGAATGAATATCTTTCAAGAAAGCCCCTGGAAATGCTGATGACTAGCAACTATTGGTACAAACCAGTTTTACAGATCATAGAAAATCAGTTACTCATAGAAAGCATGACAGATACAGAATATTCGCACTGTAGATGGGAAAAAAATTGTGCGTTATGATCCGTAAATCGATAAATATCCAACAAATCAGCAACACAAACAAGATGAGAGAACTTTATTTCATCTTCAATCAAAGAGTAAGAAATATACTGGACAAGGTAGCAGTGAAATAGTTACCATGCTAATTTTCTACTCATCTAGCAATACAGATCCTTTGCATTTCAATAGATTATTTTTTTCTCCTTTGTGATCGTGTTTGTTTCTGCAGAGCTTTCAAGCCCAGGATGCAAGCCGTGAAATATGTTAAGCTGGTGCTGGGTTTGTTTTTTAATAAAACAAAAAAAATGACAATACAATGCTTTAAAAATCAATATGCTCTTTTGCATTTAAAGTACCTTAAGAAAATATTTTAGAACCACAATAACAGCAAAAATAGGCTGGATTTGGGTGGCAGAAAGCAAATGCAGAGGTGTAGTACAGATTTTAGCCATTGCACAGAAGAAGGAAAAATCTCCCACTTACACAGCAAGAGGATATAGGTCTAAACACACAGTATAAGTGAAAGCCTTCATCTTTTTCAGTATCCAAAAGCATTTTATAGAAATGCATATGCATTGGTAGAGGCTGATTGACTGTAGAGAAATCATACAGAATATTTTTGTGTCTAATATTTACTCATTGCAACTCTCTGAGCTCTGATTGTCTTTGACATTGTCAGGCTGTCAAGTACTGTACAGCCCCTGGCTTCTATATGGCACTCTTTGCAGAAAGATCTCAGGAGTGTTACTTTTGCCCATGTGGAGCCCTTAGAAACCTGCAGCGAGCCTGAGTTTTCTGTTCTGTATTTGTTACTGGTGTTGGAACATGGCAACAGAGAGTCAGGGAAAGGAAGTCAGGACAGTAGGGTCCTTTGGATTGCCTGGTACACACTATGGCACTGTAATCACCAGTACCTCTCCCCAGCTCAATGTTAACATTTTTCAAGTGTACACAAAGCAGTGCTGTGTGAGACCCCAGACCCACCCAGGAACACTGACTGAGCAGACAAGTGTGTGTATCGTTTGTTTGGATAACCATCTGTGTATGGGCTGTGGGAAATGTCACAGCAAACAAAGTGCAGGATGGGTGTGAAATGTCAGTTTTCATGCCTACACACACATACATCCCCCCCAACCTCCAAAAAGCACACAGACAGAATTTTGTGCACTAGAGATTTAAGTAGGTCTTCTGCAAGTATTAGGAATTTTTTTCCAAGTCTACAATTTAACCTTCTTCTAGAGCTGTCATAGGTCCCATCTTCCCGAGGGTTGACCTCTTTTTCCATCTGAAAGTTTATTTCCAGGTAAGGAAAGAGGAATTTGGCCAGATGCCTCGGATGTACAAATCTCTACAGCCACAGACGCAGATGTCAGGAAGTCCCAAGCAAATGGTTTCAGAGCATGTGCAGGCCACCTGTACAGCCCCTGTGCCCATAACTCTATCCAAGAAAGGATACACAAAAACTAGGGCAAACCCAGCTCCCTTACTCCACAGAACAAAATATACAAAAGAAAAACTATTTGTAGCTGGACCCACAGCAGAAAAATTAAAACGCTTTGTTGTCAAATCCATATAAAATGCAAGTTTGAGGGAGACAGAAATGCAAGTGTAGTTTGCAGATCAGAAGGGACAGTATAGGAATCCTTAGCAGGCAGATACAGGATGCTATGTTTATAGCCCTCCCTTGTGAGAGCAGACAGCACTGTTTTACTGTATGTGGCAATCTCTGCTGCCTTCTGCTGCAACGTTTCAATCACCTTTCTGGAGTATGCAATGTGTACATTTGGAGACTTAGAAACCCTCCTACCCAGCCCGCAGACATCTTCCAGCACTGGGATGGAGACAGATCAGCTATTCCAGTGGCAGAAACAATGACAGCATTTTTATCTTTAGTATTTACTTTCAAATTACATTATTATCTTGTCTAGACCATGCTTCTGTCAAGACATGTTGGACCAGATGATCTTTGAGGGCCCTTCCAACCTGGTCTTCTATGATTAGTACATATGGGCTACAATTCTGTAATCTGTCCAGCATTCTAACAGCAGTGAAAAATCTCAAACTCTTTACAATTTGGAGCAACATGAAATGACTGATGTGCTTATCAAAACAACTAAATCAAGATTTTACATTTGCTTTCTCATTGCTCAAATATTTCTACAGACACTATTTAGGAGCCAGCATATGTTTTGAGAAAGTCATTTTCCCACTGTATGCTAGCTTGCATGCATTATGGTTTGTACTTTAAAAAGAAATGAGAGACTGCTGAGATATTATTGTACTCCACATTACCTAGTTACCCTTTTTTAACCAGACACATTTGTCATTCTGTTGGAAAAATAAGTGTTTGATACTTATCATATTCTCACAGACTTCAGCCACTACTACTTTAAAATGCAGGGTAGCTGAAGAGCCTTTTTATTATTTATTTGCTGTGTCTCTGAGTCTATGCTCGTGGTCTATCTCTTGCCAAGGGAGTATGATCAGTGGCCATAAGGGCCAAACTCTAGACTGATAAACACAGCATTACCCACATCTCTTATACAGTTGGCTACTTGGCCTGCCTGTATAAGCATAGTGGGACCCTCAGAACACATCTCTCTCCAATATTCTGTTTTCTCCATACACTCAGCCTGCACAGTTAGGACCTACCACCATCACCAGATGATGGTGACAATCCCTGTTCATGTGGGAAGAGCCTGACACTAGTGCAGCAGCCTGTGAGGAGCATCACTTCACCTGAGAGATCAAACAAGCAGTCTGTGCAAGCATGGTGTTGGTCTCCTACAACTGTGCTGAAACAGACTCTTGATACCCTCCCTCCTAACAAGTCATGCAGTGGGCAAGGGAGGGAGGAGGAGGCTTCTTATGGCATACAGCATTTTTCAGTGTAAGGTTCTGATGTGGTCTATTCATTAGCATGTTACAGAACAACAGACAAATGGAAAAGAAAGTTTATCTATTTCTATATTTGATGCATTGAACAAAGTTCTTGGTTATATAAATTTACATTAGAGGAAATCAAAATGCCAGGAGGCTATGTAGAAAGATTGAAAAAATATTAGACATCATACAAAAGAGGTCTACCTCAGGAGCACTAGAAAGCATGAAAGAATTTTCATGGATGCTTATAGGAGAAAGATCTGTCTACCATGTGTCTGAATATAGTGCTCAATACAAGAGCCTGGATTGCAGTGCTCAACCAGAGCTGCCTGGACCATGACAACCTCCCATCAACTCTTCAAGTCTGATTAAAGAAGACCAGAATAGAAGTCCAGAGTGCCACAAACCATCTAAAATCACTCCAATATTTGTTAGGTAAAAGGAGAAACACTGAGGATCTAGATCTTCTGCCTTCAGCCAGCTGTAGCATGGGCTAACAGCTGTAAGCAGAAAATGAAGATTTTTCCTTTGGGTGGTCTCTCCCAGTCACCACCACCCCTCAGTGGCAGAGGTGAAGGGCCTCTAACTCACTTGTTTCCAGTTCTTAAAAATACCCATTTGTCAAAAAGTGGTATATTAACTACCACACTCCTTGTTCAAGGCAAACTCTGTATTCCTGGTCCTCCAAAGTTCCTTCCCATCCATCTCCTAGCAATTAAGTAGGGAAGTAGAGAAGGCACTGACAGTGCTACCAAGCTTTCATTTGCTGCAGATACAGGGGAAATAAAATTTCATGCTTAGGCATATCCCCACAGAACCCCACTCTCCCTGCTGCCTCCACCTCCAGATCATTCCAGCCATCCTGAACACATGGGTCCTCTTCCTATTCCAGAACAGGGAGCACATCTGCCCCATCCAGGCAGCACTGCATTCTGCCTGTATCTCTGCCTCCTGACAAGGGCAGCCTTGGCCAACAAGTGCTGCTTCCTGCCAGGAGGAAAGGAGGTATTCCTCAGAAGTCCCTGGTGGCACTGGCAGGTGCCACATGCAGTAAGGGGCTGGGTTATCTCCCTCTGTTTTGTTGCTTTACCTAGAGCACACCACAACTTCCTTACACTTAGCAAGGAACTATCACTGCTCTTTGTCACTCCCTAGAGCCCTTCAGTTGTCTGCCAATTACAGCCTAATCCCTCCTTGCCCCGTTTTACCTCCCAGGGGCATGCCATCTTCTTCTGTGGCTATCTCCATCGAGTTGCCAGCAAGGAAGGGTCACAAAAACACTACCTACCTCAACCTGCAAGCTCCTAACTGAATAGCTTTGCAGGGGGCACTGCTAATGACCAGCACTGGGTTTATTGTGGCTGGCCTTGAATCAGCTCAGCAGAAAGGACTCATGAAAAACAGTATCCATCACTCCTGAAAACTGCCTGGCACAGTGTGATAAGTTCAATTGCAGACCACATGCATTTTCTGGCTTTGAACAAATAGCACGAGTCAATTCTCTATAAATTCAAAATGTATATTAGAACAGGGAAACATATTTTAAGTGAGTTTCACATCCTTCCTCTCTTTTTCCCCTTAACTGCTGGAGATTAAGCCTGCCACTTCGCTATTTCAGTCTTTTGCCATATAACAAGACATGAAGAGAGTTCATTACCCTTTGTCACCCCTGAGTCACCTGGATGAGAAAGGAGGAAACAACCCGTGCCTGAGCTGGGATTTTGAGAGAGAAGGGATGGAGGTAGGGGGAGGGAATATCAGGAAACAGCTTTTTAATTGTGCCTCATGAAAAATGCTGCTGTAGAGAAAATGACTGACGGAGAAAGCAAGACAGTCTGAAAGCACCCACCATGCTGCAACCCACTCAGGGAGCTGAAAAAATAAGTGGCATTTTTGTACTCTGAGTGGCCTAAACAAATAAATTACAGTCCTGATAACCTTTTATTTCAGAGCTGTGCCATTTGTGCTACTCCAGTTGGATTGTGTCATTCCCAGGATAAATCCTCAATTGCAAGGGCTTTAAAATCAAGCTATAAAAATTTCCTCTGGGCAGAAATCTGGCAAAATGTAGCACAATGGAGAAAAAAAAAGCAGAGGGAATCAGTCTAAAAATAGAAGTGAGCAAAAGAACTTGGGAACCTTTAGGTGGACAACAATTTGTCAAACTTTTCTCCCTTGCACTTTGGTAGACAAAAGAGAGGGTGGGGGCCATGCAGGAGGGACATGACAGCTTGCCTGCAGCTTCTGAGAGAAGCACCTTCCCTGCCAAGGTTTGGGAAAATGGGACTGTGGCCAAACTGTCACTATGAGTGAGGGAGGTCTCGAAGAGAGAAGGATGAGGCAGGCTGAAATATGTGACATGCTGCTTTGCCCCAGGTGATTCCCCTATCCCAAGGCCATCCCAGAAGCTGAGTCACCCTCCTAAAGCTTAAACTCAGCCTGCCTAAATCCCACCTACATTCCCACTCCTTTCCTACTGGGTGCTTCCACAGTTGAACCTTGCTGTGGTTCTTCTCTATCCCTGCTGAGATGCCTTCAGAGACACCCTGCTTGGAAGCACTAGGCATAAGGTTAATCTGTGCTTTATTACCTCATAAAAGCTCAGTTTCTCTTCATAGCTTAGTTTTTATGTGCAAATTAAAATAACTTTTGTTTAAGTTTGCTGCTACCCGAACAACACAGGCATGGCTGGGAGAGCAGACTCACAACTAGTGGGAAATTAGTCAACTAACTGGACTAACGTGGGGAATGTTCACCCCACGACAGCACCTGGGGTAATGCTTTAATTATCTATATTTACAAGAGGAAATACTGCCTCAAATATATCAGAATAGGCTGCAGTACTAAAGAAGGATGGAAATTATACTGGAAAGCCAAAACAACAAAAAAGCCAACCCTGTTTCCCCTGCAAAGTTGGGCAAACAAGCCTTGAAATGGAAGGGCTGCTTGGAAAACACAACACAGCTCCATTGTGTATCACATACCACACTGCTACACAGTCACGAAGGGGCTGAAGGTGACACTGTCAAGCCTTGCTGATATCCCTCCTATTTTTAAAACTGCCAACAGAGCTCAAGTTGGCTTCTGACCTCCGGTCCTCCCGTGCTCTCTAAGAACCATCCACACAGCAGGGATAGACACACTGGCACCAGCTCTGCCTGTATGACAAGGCAGCAAGGCACAGGCCAAACACGGTGCCATGGCCATCCAGACAAGTTGTCACAGTGTTAGACTTGGACTAATTTTCCCAATGGCTTCTTAGCGTGGCCATAACCCGATGGTAATGCAGCTCCTGGGCAACAAGCAGAGCTGCAGCAGCAGCAGGAGCTTGCTGGACCGTGTACAGCACCTCTGAGCAGTCTTTTGGCTTCTTTTGGGATAATGCATGACAATAAATAAGGAGCTGAGCTACAGTCAGCGTTTAAAAATAAACAAATTGTCAACGTCAAAGTCTCTGTCACACTGCAAGCCCAAGGTAATGATTTTTATACAGTGGAAAACTACATTCAAATTTAAAACACGTTTTAGTCCTAATAACTTAAGGAGTCATTATTAGCATATGCAAAGAATACAAAACAAACAAACGTATTTTCTTATCTTCCAAGCATTCCTCTAATAATATAATGTTTCATACACGTGAGGAATAACACATTTAGGTAGTGGCCGCCAGAGTTAATGACATCAGGTACTGATGAAACGTCTCGGCATGCCCCAAAGTTATGCAAAATAAGGAACTACTGATTTGAATTGCATCCAACTCTGCAACTCTCTATCTTCAGGGCAATCCAAGAGTAGATTTGTTTGAATGTTTTTCATTAAATGCCATCGTGCCATACTAGATAAGAGATTCTATTTGGACTAGCAGCCACTTCCAATTTTCGCCCCAAAATAAAAGAGGGTTTATCAATTCCAATCAGTTTTATCCAGAATTAGTTGTCAAGTTTCAATAGCTGGCATGGATCTGAAAACATAAATTCAGCACCAGTGTCAGATGACTAATACAACCTTATAGAAGAGGCCTGAATGTATAGTCCTGATGGGACTGACCAACTGCATTTAAAATATCAGCACTTTTATGTTATAATAGCTCCTATTAACAACAGTTGGCTGACATTAGATATATTCAGGCTAAGCATCAATTAAAAAATTGCTTATCTGTTTGAAAATCTGGAAAGCAGGTATCAGTTCTCACATGGGCAGAAAGTAATACAAACGAAATAATTGCTGTGGTGTCCTGGGACTGCATCACTTTGACTAACAGACATTGCTATTTTTCTGTCTTCTTTAAGACAAGACCTTACATATATATGTGTGTCCCTGTCATGCTATGCTGCGTTTCTTAACCATCATCTTTCATTTTTAAAATAGCATCATTCAGAGGCCACACAGAAAGCCAAGAGCCCATTATACTGGGTATTCTGCAAACAAAATGTAATAAAGTGATTGTCCCATATAGTTCACAGTGCAAGCAGCCATGACAAGCATCCTGCATCATCCTCTTTATGGGAAACTGAGGCACCACTACATTCAGGGTATTACCCAAGGTCACAAAACCAGCCATCCACATCTCCTGATTCCAGAACCGTAAAGTGACACTAGTAGTAAATGCTGATATCCAAGAGAACTCATTAAACTCATTAAGGACTCTTAAACGAGCTCAAATAAGTGCCAACCAGTTTAAATGTTAAATAGGTCATCGCTAACTCTGATCGAAATGCTTTATTCTTCATTGTATCCGAGAATGATTTAAATTAGAAATACAGACATATTCCTGGGAGCAAGAACACACGGTTCCCTACCCAGCTGCTCTAATCACTGCCTGTCTTTACACCCCGCTGGCTGGCTGCCCAGCTCTGGCAAAGGTTTAGGCAGCACTTCAGCTGAGAAGGGTGAGAAGGTTGTGGAAGATCTACTCTGCCCTGCAAAGCCAAACTGCAGCCCACCAGCACAACCACACTCCTGCAGGTGAGCATGCTGGTAGGAAACTCCACAAGAAAAAAAAAGAGAACCCACACCCTCGAACACCTCACCGTAGTCAAACCACCTGATCAGTCAGCTGCATAGTAGAAGTGCAGGTGGATTTTTTTTCAGCTGTCCCCTAAAGGAAAAAAAGTCCAGGTGAATTTGTCTAAGGAAAGGTGCTTTGAGGAGAGTGAAAAGGACTCTCCTGAGTGGATCAAGACCCTTCCCTGCAATTATCAGTAAACAGTCTGGAAAGCAAAACTAAGGAAAAAATTATTCTCCTCTGCATCTCCTATTGCTGTAAGCAGTTGAGTATGCAGACATGTTTCTTCTCAGGAGGCTGACAGGTTTTGGTTCCCACTGGCAAGCTATCAGCCTTCTACAGGCAACTCCAAGGAAGCCTGTATGGCTCTGATGGACATCTCTGGGTTCAACTCCAGGGCCTTAGAGATGTCCACACTGCCTTCTTATCCACTGGCAGCTCCCCAGAAGTCAATGGGAACTAAAAGCAACAAGAACCTGACACCCCTATCATTTACTGGGGTCTCTGACAATTCTTCAGGCCAGTTAACACAGAACAAAACACTCTCTCAGTCAGCCAGGACAGGTGTCCAAAAATAGCAGTCAACCACTAGCCTCAGTTGCACCATTGCCTGTGTGAGCAGCTTAGTTTCTGGTTGTCTGGTCAGATCTCCCATTGTTCACTTCATCGTACACATTTCTCATTCATTAATATAACAACAACAAGCTCCCAGTAATAGGATCTTGCCACTAGAAGATGATTTCTTGCTTTCAAAAATAAATATCTCAGTTTCACCTTCACTTTGTTTTTATAATACAGTAGGAGATCTTCATCCTGTCAAGTTTCATTTTCATCCCACTGACATTATTTCTTAATTAAAAGAAAAGATAAATAGACGGATTCAACCAGGTGCTATGGCTGATACAAAGCACAGCTCCTCAGGAAAATAAAAGAATCGAGTCAGAGAAGAAGGGAGTGTGCCTGGCTGTCATTTCATGTAGCCAGCCACAAGCAGTGGTAGGTGGCCTTAACTGGCTCTCCCGGTTGTTTGTTCTGCAGTTTTGCAATGTCTTCCAGCTGTCTTTTAGTTTTCTTTATTGTTGTATTTATTTTTTAATGATTCTCCGCTGAGGAGTTTCTGCTTAAGAGAACAGAGAACCAGCAGCAGCAAAGCATCATCTCCCTCCTCCCCGCGTGCAGGGCAAGTGAGGATTTTGCATTTCATACATCATTTACAGCTTGTGGATATGAGGCTGCCACCAAGCCTGTCGTGGCTCAGGCAGCATCCCAGCACCAGAAACTGCGGTTGGCAGCCAGGATTCAGAATTTCACTGACAAAAAAAAAAACGTGGAGAGAAGTACTTTATAAAGAATTACCTCTCTTGGAAAGTCTCAGTTACTGCAGAAACAAAACCTTTTAGTTTGCATGAATATTCTCTTTCAAACCAAACAGTCCAGTATATGTCAGAATGTTCTGTGTATTAAAGGAGATGTAAAATGCATAATGCTTTGCTCCCCCAGAAATAACATATATTTTGAATGTGTTTGAGCCATACCTCTTCACCCTGGGGACTAATATGAGCACTGAATAGTACAGTATTCAGTATTCTGATTCCTTTCAAGATGACTGAAGAAGCATTAGAAACAGGCTGCTCAGTTGGAGAGATGGAGGCCAGCAACAAAACAATCAAAGAAGAATAAACAACAGAAGTGGAAAAAGTCCTACATTTGCAGAGTTTGCTCTAAAGGAGACACATTAACGAGCAGCTGAAGAATCCAAACAGCACAGGGAAAAATGAACTCTTTTTCTTGTTTGAATGAAAGAAAAAGGTTTTCTGGTTTCTGAGAGCCAGAGTTTGGGGCACAGACTCCTGGGTGCTCATGACAGTAGGCAGTAGAACAGCCAACTGAAACTCTCATTGTCTTTGAGTTGGCTGAGCTGCTTCACTAGGGAACCAGATGGAAAATACACTCCAGGAAGAAAAGACATGTTAAGTAAGAGGGTTTAGGAAAAAGAATCTGCTCAGGAACAAGAAGGTAAGGCAGGAAAAAAGCCTGTCCAGGAAACTACAAACTTCTATGGAGCTGGTGATTATTTTGCTTTAATTCAGGCCACAGAAATATTTGATCCTCTATATAATCGTAAAGCCTTGAAACGATCTGTCCTGCAAGGCAAATCTACTAAATAATGTAGAGTTCCCAATGGAAAGGAAATCTTCATCCATCTACAGAGGGATTTTTAAAGGGCCACATTGGAGATCTGAGCTTTTAATTGTATCTTGCATTTAAATTTAACGATAGGCCTATTGTTTTCTTTCAATAGGTTAAACAAAAAGTCACAATGATTTAAAAGCATTCAAAGTGAATGCAGGAGAACAAGACAGACAAAATTAGAAGCAACAGCACTTTCAAATTGCATATCCTTAACTCTAGTGTCTCACTGTGTAAGCAGGATCTCACCCTTGGATGTTGGGTCACCTGTGGTCTTAGAAAGAGGAGGAACACTTAGGTTTATAGCTGAAATTGGAGCAGATCAGTGACCCTGTGGGAAACATGCTGCTGGCTGAAGCCAAGAAGCATGCTAAGCACACTTCTTTCAGTACAGCATGAAAGACACAACTCACCCTGTTTCTTGGTGAGAGTTGGAAACAAGGGATGCCAGTGTCCCCAGCCTCTGCCCAGAGAGGAGGGTGCCTATCACCCTGACCAGCAATCTTGGCTCTTGCAGCAAATGCTGCACAGGATTTGAGTGAGCATCTCAGGACAGCAAGTTACACCAGGGTGTTTTTGACTCCCACAATCCAGAGGACCCAAAAGATGACTCAGTGCCACTTTCCTCTCCAAACCACAACAGAGCACAGAAGGAATGTTTTTTAACAAGCCAGTAATAAACTGATCACAACCAGAAGAGCATCTTTGTTTGAGTTTGTGTATACATATATATATATCTGCAGAAAAACCCTTAATAAGATCAATACTCTTATTGAGCATATTTTCCTAGGTATGTGCTTAGCCTTTCCAATAAAATGATTCATATAAAGCACATTAAGTAAAACTGTGCACTCGATATACTATCCTGGATATTCAGTACCCCTTCAGACATCCTTCTCCTACCTGGCAGGTCAGGCTACAGCACATCTCTTCATTCCCATATCTGAGTCACCCAACGAGTGTGTGAGATGCACATTTACATTTTGTCACCCTCCAGCTTACGGAAAATATCTCCATAAACGTAGCTGGCACAAGACAACCTGTCACGAAACGTAGTACCCCTTCAGACATCCTTCTCCTACCTGGCAGGTCAGGCTACAGCACATCTCTTCATTCCCATATCTGAGTCACCCAACGAGTGTGTGAGATGCACATTTACATTTTGTCACCCTCCAGCTTACGGAAAATATCTCCATAAACATAGCTGGCACAAGACAACCTGTCACAAAACGCTCACATATTTCCCTTGCTCTGTTTTATCTGCAGAAGTGATCAAATGCAAACTAAACTTCCTCTGGTAAGTCTCATCCCTCCCTATGAATCAAAGTCCTTTTCTTTGGTTCTTCTTAGATTCAACCTAGGAAATATCTGGGATGTTTGTTTATATAATTTTGCTCTTGTCAGGCAAGGCCAGCCTGACTGTGATGCCAGAGCTCCCATCTGCCTGCCAGTCTCACTTCTCTTTCACAGACACTTCATCCTATTGGAATCAATAGGTAAGAATCAATAAAATGCAAATGCTGCACTTTACCCTGGCTGCTTCAGACTGCCTTCCTCCATCCCTGGAAATGCTGCAGCTCTCCCCTCACTGCCTACATAAGGCAGTTTAAGGGAAGAGGAAGGCAAGGTCCCAGGTAGCCGATGGGCAGGAAAAGCAGGGGGGCTTGCTTAGCTCTCAGCCAGAGGCAACAGGCACACAGGTATCTTTTTTTGTTGGTACTCTACAGCTTCAGGAACAGGCTGTGCACTGTGATCACCTCCCAGGGAGCAGCTTTGCCAAACGTCAGCAAGAGTAAGGGCACTCTTGGTGCACTTTTAGAAAAGCAAAGCCTAGAAACTGCTTCTCTGAGCTCGGCAGACTTCAACCACTGCCAAGCCAGATGGTTTAAACCAGTCACTGTTTCACCACTGCCATGAGGCCAAAAGCTGTACTCATTCATCACTACATTTTTAACCCCAGCTCCTTCCTCAGTCTCTTTCTGACAGACTGCTGCCTCTGACAGCTTCACCTTTTGCAATTTCCAGACTCCACAAATCAGTGCTGGCAGAGCAGGAGTTCAGTAAAACAACCCAGTTGTACACTTCCCTCTCTAAACCGGCCACCAACCGTACAGACACCTAAATAAGTCAGTCTTTCTGCCTGGGATTTCCAGAGAAATGGGCACCCACATATCATTGCAGGGGATGCAGGACTGTGGCAGGGGGCTGTGACAAGGCTGTGGGCAGCATTTCTTGCCACAGGGCCTATCTATTTGAATATTGCTATTATTCCAGTACTTGTTTAGCTTTAACTTATTCTGGTTTATTTCAAACAATAATATAATTTGTATGGGCATGATGCATTTCACTTCGCTGAGAAGTTAAGGTCTCCAGAGATGCACACTAAAATCGTACTGATATTGTCAGCAATGTAATTGCCACACAGTCTCCACAGACTTCTATTGAAATTGCTTTCCTCTCCTAATCTCAAGTAGTAGGAACAACATCCCAGCAGAGACTCCAAAGACTTGCAATGGAGTCATGTTCCATCATAAATGGTCTCATAATGATCCTCTTTAGACATTCTTTGAAACTGCCAAGAGATTGGTGCCGCGCAGTATTTATTTTCCACGACGTTCTGTAAAGGACATTAATGTTCTTTCCCTTAAATCCTAGAGCTCACGTCCTATTAAAAAACTTTATGAGCAGTAACTACTGCTTCACTGGAGTCCCCCACAGAGCCTTCAGTATATATATATATATATATTATTATTTCACAAACTTCACTACTGAGTTGCAACAAAATTAGGAAACATACCCTTTACCCAACAAACTGGAGCAGACTCCAAAGATCTGTTTTGCTCAATGAAGTAATGACAGCAAGAGGGGAGAAGGGAAATGTATTCTTTCACCTAGGAAAAGGACTATCCCCTTGGGAGCCACGTTGGCCCATGCACGACAGCCCTAACAAAAGGGTTAGCACACTCAGTGATAGAAGTTGCTGGATTTGTACAGTGGAGGTTGTAAAGGTTATTTTCCTCCTTGTTTCCCCGGGTTATATATTATAGCCAGCAGGCCAAGTTCACCTGAAGCAGTGTCATGCTGAGAAAGGGGATTCAAACTCACCTGGGTGTAGAAGGAGACTTAAACTGCAGGATGGATGACAGAACCTAAATCTGGTCCACCTCTTTCTATCTTTGACACTTCTTCAACTCAGAGAATAAGTAATCAAAGTTTCTGAGTTTCTGGATAAAATTCTTTCCCAACAGGCAAGCTGAACATATGCTCAGGTTGCAGCACAAAGCAAATTTTGCAAAAAACTTTTGAAGTCCTCGGTCTCACAGGTTTTGAGTGGGAGTATCAGCAAGGTTTTCAATCTTCTACTGGGACATTTCGTATTTTAGAGAGGGACACAGAGTCATAGAATCACTAGGTTGGAAAAGGCCTTTAACATCAACAAGTGCAACCATTAACCCAGCACTGCCAAGTCCACCACTAAACCATCTCCCTAAATGCCACATTTATACATCTTTTAAATACCTTCAGGGATGGTGACTCAACAGCATCTCTGGACAGCCTGTTCCAAGGCTTGATGACTCTTTCAGTGAAGAATTTTTTTTCCTATTACCTCATCTAAACTTCCCACGGTGCAACTGGAGACCATTTCCTATCATCCTATCACTTGTTACCTGGGAAAAGAGACTAATCCCCATCTCATTACAACCTCCTTAGTTCATGGAGAAAGATGCACCAGAGGTTAGCAGAGGCTTAAGGAACAAAACTCCTAGATTCTCTTCTTATCTGTGCTTGTCCTAGGATTCATGTGGTTCCAGCACTTGATGGCTTTCGGAAAGCCATCTCAGGTGCTCCTGACCCCTCTTCTGCAAAAGGATTCAAGGATAACCACCTGCCACATATGACACAGGAGATTAACCTTTAATTCCATAAAGGAAACTAAGAACACAGAACAAATTATTTTACCTTCTGGGATATCCACCTACTCCTATGCAACAGAAAATGGAAGAAAAATCATTTAGTTGGTTTATACTTACTCTGGCTATTCTACTCGGGCAGTCATGTGCTGGGGAAAAAAATGTCATCTCGTTGGTTTATACTTACTCTGGCTATTCTGCTCGGGCAGTCATGTGCTGGGAAAAAAAATGTCATCTTTAGCCTTTGGCTTTATTTGCCATGATATTACATGGTACAGAGGCATTTCATACTGAAACAAAGACTTCTCCAAGTTTAAAATAAAGGCTGATCAGCTCCCTGTAAAAAACCCAGCAGCATAAACGTCTATTGCATCCATGTCACAGACATGAGATACACTCTGAGCCAGAGGATCTTCTGGGAGAGCAGTAAAAACAGGATTATTTCTTTTGCTTGCTACACAACATAAGAAACTTATGAATATATAGCTGCATGCAAATGTAAGATATAATTACCACTAATAACAATTATTCGAGCACTGGGGAGAAATAGATCAATGGTCTTATCTTGGTCTTGTCAGCACCTGATCTTTACCGTGAAAACTTATGAGCCAATCTACATAGTGAATTTACTGAGTCACAGCTTATACTCATATCCACTAGAGAAAGAGCCCTGATCTGCTGCCATTTCACAGTGCAGATCTTAAAATCAGCAAGCATTTTAGTTTTATGGCTGAGTAAGATCTACTACTCAGCACTATATGCTTGTATAATATTGAAAATTGTAAACTATACTCTGGCTTACACTGGTCCCATGTAGAGTAAAAATAGTGGCTACCTCTAAAATTTAACAACCTTAAGGTTTTAGTGCCAGCCAGTTTGAAATATTTGATTATTTTTATGTCATGAAATAGTTCATTGTTTTATTTTTTATTCCTAGTCAAAACTGCATCTTTTCTACCCGTTAATGAACCCTGCCTAAAGTAGACATTTACATTCAGCCTATTTACCTGATGCATAATGCTTTATGAAAAAATCAGGTCTAAATGATACAGCTAGAATTTTATTACAGACTTTAGGTGCAAATAATAAAATCTTTCTACAGCTAATGAACTGCCCAACAAAGCAAGTTTGTTAGTTAATAAAAAAATGCTTTTAGAAACAATTGAGATATTAGAAAAATATGGGTTTCAGTAAAGACCTCTTTGTACCTTTTGTATTAATTGACATATATTACTTTCAGATTTCCTGCAATTCTAATAGCATGGAAGTAAGCATCAGAAATGACTTTCAGGATAACTAATTTATATAAGAATTTTCATATGTATGAGAATAAACAAAGACTGTATTATTTCATCCAGTAGGACAAACACATCTGTTAGCCTTCAAAAGACAGAGAAGCACCCAGTGATGGATCTATCTGTTAGCCTTCAAAAGACAGAGAAGCACCTAGAGATGGATTTGCACTGGTAGGAAATATTCTCCTCTTAGCATTTAAGCTTTGATCTTTATTTCTTAACCTTTAAAAGACAATATTAAAAACATAGTTGTAGGACTCAAAAGAAGGCAATGTTTGCCTTCATGGGGTAAGGGTTTCCACTGGTCATTCACTTTTGTAAATAGTGTGGTACCAGCAGTTACTGCCAGTTTCTTCTCCTATAATCTCCTGCACTCACTTGAGAAGCATTCCCAGTCTTTCCACTTACTCCTCTGCTAACAAGGATCATGCCAAAGCAGTTTGCTCATGTGCATGTGTGTGTAAGATACACAAGATGAAGCTTTTTGGGGTCATGGCCTCTCTTTAAGTGGTTTAAGAGATTTATGCTTATAGACCAGTTAATAATAATGCAAAGAGCATTAAGATTTAACTTTCATTCTAACTCCCTGTAAGAGATTAGACTGAAATCTATTCATCAAAATATGTGGACAATAAAAGTGAAGGGAAATAGTTTTCACAGTTTCTAGACACAACAGACCATGAGATTATGCCACATGATCTCAGTTACCCTGCAAGCTATCGCATTTCACACAGATGCTTTACATTCAATCCAAAATTTCAGTTAAATTACAATAGTTTACCTCTCAGATGATCAGACTTAAACACTGAATAACCAGAAACTAAAGCTCCATCAAATACCAAAGACCTTGCAAATAGGAGGAAATCAGGTAAGAACCCAGCAGCAGAAAAACAACTCAGGAAAGGTGATCATACATTCACATCTGTCTGATGTGACAGACTTCCCATCACCACAATGTCCATGTCAGTCAAACACAAATAATGTGGTTCAGGAGTGAGCATTGGTACCTCCTGTTTCACAGTCCCACTTTAAAGTGTGGAATACATCAGGCTTTAGAGTTAAACAGCAATTAAAAAAAAAAAAAAAAGAAAAAAAAAGTCTAATAAATTGTAGGAGGGGAAGAAAGAGTCCTGCTCCTTGCACATGACTGGCTGGAGTCCTGACGCACGAGACTATTATAACCACTTTCCTGAGGTGGGACCTTAGGGTGATGGATGTGCTGAAAGTAGTGAAGGTGACCCAGTTCTGCCCACGGCATTCAAAAGAAAAAGACGAAGAGGTGCCCTGAGCGCAGAGCTGAAGGCAAACACACACCAGTACCTCACCCTAGCTCCAAAGGACCATAGGTACTCTCCTACAGATAAAAGTAACTTCTTCCAAAAGGACATTCCAACTTCATCTCAAAAAGTACAAGCCATGGCAAGTCCTACCCTGCACCTCATAGCAAACATAGTATTTAACTGCCCTCATCAGTCACAATATATGTGTGTTATTCAAGGCTGAATTTGTCAAACTTCAAATTCCAGCCACTGGATTTCTTTGAGCTTTTGCAGCCAGAACGAAAGCTGCCAGCCCTGATTTCCAGCTAGCACTACTTTCCAGTGCATTCTTCCCCATTCTTTTTCCAGCTGTATGTGAGCTGTTCCTCATCCTTACTTGGAGATCAATTACATGCACATACCTCAAATTTACTACACAGCTCACCCTAAAGAGAACAGCAGCTGTCCACAGTCAAGAGCTGCAAGTCCAGACATACCTTAGATTAGGCTAAAGGTGATTTTCAGGGCAAAACACAGGGGACAACTACTATGGACTTCTGGAGGGCCAGGACTTATCAGGGCTAGCAGTTTTAATAGAAAACTGTCAAGAGTGGGGATTTCAACCTGTGTCTTGGCAAATTTTCAGCTCAGGTAATTATGCTCTGCCATCTTAAAATTCCTTTGAAGTTTCACTTGAAGAAGTTAACCTCCATGTCCCTCCCTGATGGACCTGCAAAGGGTGAAGCTATGAGGGACTATCCCAGAAGCAGCAGCACCTCAGAGATGCACAAATGACAACTCCCTGGGCAGATTATAGGACACTCTGATTTCAGAGGGTGGAAATGTTAGCCCAGAGATAGGGGAAACTGCAGTGATGCTCTTGAAAAGGAAACTGCAATAAACTTAATAAGATATCTGTGAACATTACAACAAGATACGGACAAGCAAAATCTAAGTTCTTTCTTTAGAAAGACAAGCATTAAGAGGTTTCCCTTCCCATTAACAAGCAGAAGCCTACAGGTTGTTAGCATTTGCACAGCAACCTTCAGAAATCTTCACAAAGAGCAGGAGATTAGCAGCACTCGCACACGCGTTGCTCAGCTGTAAGACAGCAGCACCTTATGTACTCCTCTATGAAATTACAGCACTCTGTATGTACACAATTGATGTGTAAGTGCAGCTCTTTTTCAAGGGCAGTAAAACCTGAGAGCTGCATGACGAGCAGAGTGAGAGATGCAGCAATGTAAAAACATCCCAAGGCTTTGTGTTGCTTTTTAAGAATTAGTGTTTATAGTATAAATTTATTGATGCTTAGAGCTGGTTTGAACTGATAAAATATTTCTTTAAGCGCTGTATATTTTCATTTTAAGTACCTTTTCTCAGGGTAGTTAAAAGTATCCTGTGAGGTGCAAAATCAATCACCTAATTTAATATAATTATCAAGGAATGTCTTTATTATTAATAGTAATACAGATCAGAAAATGTTTTAATATTCATAAATGCTACACTTCTTTGCTGGACAGCCAATAAAACATTCAATGAGACCATACCACTCCATACCAGTGGAAGGTATTTTTATTCTATTCCTGGTGTCAAATTTATCTGTAACAAAAGAAAGAAGTCACTTCTAGCTATCCTGTGTTCAGACCATCCTGAAACTGCATCTTCAGAGAAAACTGTTCCTGCAGCACCACAGAAATCTCCTGAATGCTTTATGTGATTTTCTCATGTATATCATTTGCCACATCCTCAGTCTGGCACCAAATACTGGTGACACGTATGTCCTGAAGATGCCCCTCTCTCTCTTTCCCCAATGACCTAGTGCCTAAACAGTTGGCTCATCATAAACCTCTATCTCATAGATGGTTAAAGACATGTGCAGTTCATGCTGTCCGAAAAACAACTAAACTCTCTTGTCATGCTATGATTCTACAAGAATAAAGGCTTTTTACTATTTAATGTTTATTACCTGGAGAAGCCCACCATGGCTTGTTTAAATTGAAAAAACCCACCATACAAACCACACAATGTGCCAAATGAAGATTCCCTCAATTTCAACAACTTTGCTTCCCTAAAGGTGTTTTTTTCACGGAGCAGTAAAACGTGTCCTTATGCCAGGAAACGGTCCACTGCCTATCTGGGGAGAGCGTTCAGGCAAGCTTAGGGCTGCAGCAAAATCAGATCCAAATGAAATGCTAATTTGGGCAGAGCCCCCACATAACACTTCTGACCTGCTGCCCTACCATCATTTTCATCCTCTGCAGCTGCTTGAGTTTACTGGTCTGAGACGAGAGTAGGAACCCCATATTCAGAGAGAGAGAGACAGGAATGGCTTTTGGCACTTTATCCCCTTCCTCACCCCTTCTGCTGGGAAGAAGGAAAAAAAAAAAAAAGCAGGGAAAAAAAAAAGGCAAGTTGATATGAGAGTGAATTCTGCTTTTGCAGCCAGGATTCAGAATTCATATTTGTCTCTGGAGCTTGATTCAAGAAGTAGTATCTTGAAGCGAGAAGCCTCCAGAGTACAAGTGTTTTAAAGGATGTGCTCAGTAGTTTTATATATATTTTTTTACTGATGCCTTAGAAGAAAGTCCTGCCAAGATAGCACACTTTTTAAGAAAATGCAATAGCTTCCCTTACTTACTCTCACTCCAGTGATGTCTTCTGCTCTCACACCCAACCTTATCCTCCCAAACTAGGAAAAAAGTTCTGCTCTCACACCCAACCTTATCCTCTCAAACTAGGAAAAAAGAGCACACAAGACATTCCTTAAATAACAAAGACCACAAACAACTCACATTGTTGTCTCAAAGGGTAAAATCCAGGTGGCATAAATATGGACATAAATCATACATTTTGGGTGTCACATTCCTCACGGAGCCAGGAAGAAAAGCAATTCACCTGAGGGACCGTCAAGAGCACAGGAATGCACCATGTCCACTACATGAACTTGCACCACCCTGTATCGTGCTGCACCTCCAGACACTGTCTAAAGACACAGTGCATAAACCTTGTTCTCAGGAGATGATCAAAAGGTCAACAGCACTTCTGACTCGCACCTGTGACCCAACCCATTCCAGCCCAATGCATCACACATCTCACTCCACCTGCCATAGCACAGCCCATCTCTTTTACAAGGCAAGGAGCAGGATCCTATCCTCCCACCCTGCAATAAGGGCCCCCCTTCCCCCCTACTGCTGCGTAAAGAATGGTCAGTAGTAAAAATGCATTCACCAGAGATGCTGCCATTGCCAATGAGCCATACCTCTAACCAGAACCTGAAAAATTAAACTTAGAATCCCTTCAGTCCTTTTCACATGACTGAGACACCTTCCTGGATAGCAAATAAAGATTAAAAACGTTTGGTTCTGCAGGGGTATGCACCAGGAGAAATAAATATGTTGCCACTAGAGAAACTCTGCCCCTTATTGAATACTGGAGCACTATTAGGCTCATTGCTGGCATCCATGATAAATACAGTGCTCCTAAAATTAAAAGACCCATTTAAAATATTCCTAGACACAGTGACCATTTAGCAAGTTTATACTGAATAGCGTAAAAGAAAACAGAACAATTTGGTTTTCAAACACCCAGCACTGATACTATTGACATTTAGCTCCCCCCCAGCCTTAACCTTATCTTCTTTGTCCTTGTCTCTCCCATTATTCTTCCTTTCTTTGTTTACTTGCTCTTACTTTTCTCATCCTGTCATTTACACAGTAACATTATTTTAACGAGTACATTTGAACAGGAACTACACCAATTACTACATCATCCATTTTTGCTTAGCCTTTATAAAGAAAGGGTGAGGAAGGAAAGGAAAAGATTAAACCAAATGCAATAGTTTCGAGTTTCTTGCAAAGTGCCACTGCATCTCAAGTTAAGCCTGTTCTGCAGTGAATGTATAAAATATATTCAGTGCCGTATAAGTAATGACATATCAATTAACTGTGTCACAAGGTCTAAAAATATGCAAATTACTGTACTTCAATTAGAAAAATCTACATCCTTGGAGAATATTGTAAATCAGGAAATTTGGGAGACATTAAGAGTAATCAGTGAAGGAAAGCATGCACTTTCCCCCGTATCCTATTTTTATACATACATAATGAAATAATTATAGCTACACTGTATTTATGCTTCTGCAAAAATATTAAAATCTTAAGATCTTTACAATGATAAATTTAATCCACGTTACGTTTGCAGACAACATTAATTATATGAAAAAGAAATCTATTATCATTCAATATAACTAAGTTGAAACTAATTTGGACATGTAAATTAGACATACGACTTTTCCATAGTACCAGCATATTAGAAAACACACATTCAGGAGAGATAGATTAATTAAAGGGGTCACATATGTGAAAAAGGCAAGTATGTTTCATTTGATTCTATAACCAAAAATATGTATTGAGGAAAAAAATGCATATGCGCATTTTGAGAAAGAGAAGAAGATGATTTTTCTGTTTTAACAGCAGCTCTTCAATGATTCTTTTTCTGCTAGGAATGCTACATCATACCCAAAGCCTATCAGTGCAGGGTGTACACCTGCAAATGTGTATGGCAGTGTCAGTTTTCAAAGACTGGGTCATTCACCACTGTAGCAGCTGTGGTGAGATCTTTTGTTTGAAATTCAATTTGCATCTGTTTCAGAGATGCCATAAGAATGCATATAAGGAGCAGGCACGTGACTTGGATCTGCAGTGGCTTCATTCCCCACAAACCACTGTAGCCTTCAAAGGACTGTACGGTCCAGCAGGAGACAATTCCCAGAACTGCTCCTGAAGAGGAGGAAAGGGCTGTCATTGCCTACATGTTGCAGAGCCTATTTAGAAGAATGTTCATTCCTTCCTGCTCACCAGAGAGTTTCTCCATCTCCTGAAAGTGCTGATGGTGACTAGCAGATGATCAGGACTCTCTGGGGCATTCAGTGTCTTTTTGGGATGATGCTCAACCCCCATGTGCCTGGGTTGCCTCCCAGCAAAGTTACCGTGGTTCGTTGCCCAGGTGGTGTTGGGGGAGCAGGCTGGGAGTCCACTGGAGATGGCTGGGACATGTGTGAAGGATGCAACTACCCAAGCACAAGGGTTTCCCTGCTGCCACAAGCATACAGGGAACACACACACAAAGGCAGCCAAAATCATGCATGTATCAATTGAGAAGGTGAATATATAGTGCAGCATTCCACCATTAAAAGTGTGGGGTTTTAAATACCAGAAATTGTGGTCCTGTATGTGCACTTATCTGAGGAATCAGGGGCACCCAGTGGCCAGTGCAATTAATCACAGGTAAACAGGCAGGATTAGCAGCAGAAAAGACACAAGAACAGGACTAAGTCCTCTAAGCACCTTTGAGGCCAACAAATGCTGACAAAAGGTGCTCAGAGTACTGCAGTTTGTAAACATCAGAGGACCACGAAGCTCAAGAAGGCTCAAGGCCATGTGTGCTTATTTCTGGGCTTCTCTACAAGTCTCTCAGGACTCAGTTCTGCTCTTAATGATGATAACACGTTTCCCCATTGACTCGGAAGAAAACAGGGACCAGCCCTTCAAGAAACCAACCTTAAACAGCTGCCACTGACCTGTGCACACTGCCACTATTGAAATAGTATCACACATCTGTCTAAGTGGATCGGACTCTTATCAAAATCAGAGCTATAAATGGATTTTTAAAATGTATATAGGCCAGTTTTACTTAAGCAAAGGAGATTTCCGATAAACATGCAAATAGGAATTTAAACAGCGATTTAAAACCCACGAATTCAATTCTCATTACTTATGCAAACTATCATGGTCTCGTCATGCTTTATTTCTCTGCCTTATCATTTTATCTATGGTATTTCCCCTCTGTCGCTGTATTTTCTTTTTTCCCTGTCATCTACATTTTCTGGACTCGTTTTTAATGTCCTCAGCTCCATAATTTAACCTTTCAGGTAATGCAGGATTTACAGCACCAGGCAGGGAACAAGAATTCACATGTAAGTAAACGCACCTCCCGTAATTCCTGATACATAATTGCAGGGAACAGAAAACTTAAAGATATTATCGGACAAGTAGTTTATCATTTGAACCTAAAGGCATTTATAGGCTACGAGCAGAAAACAGATAGACAGATTTACAATTGCATTTCTACATCTTAAAACTTTTAAAAGCTGGTAGTGATTATTTATAGGGAATATCTCCTTTAAAAGAAAAATTCTTTTATTTAGTTCAATCTGTGTTAGCTTTATTTGCCATATTTCTGTTTGTCATTATAGTTGAGGAAAATACCAGAATATCTATCCTTCCTGAACTGTAGGACAGCTATCAGATAAGGATCAGAACAAATTCTAAAAAAAAACCCTCACGAGTTATGATTAACTCTATGTAAAAAGAGGACAGGCAAGGGGAAAAAATACGAGGAAGAGAAAAACCATAATCACCAACTACCATTCCTAAGGGAAGGGAAGGGGAGGGAAAAAAAAAACCCAAATAAAAAAAGGCAGAGCAAACCAGAGACAGAAGTATATGCTGTAAATATAGCATACATTTTATTACCTCCTATGTGCTGCTACATCCCAAGACCTTGCAATTTAGTTGCCTATTATTTGCCTTTAAACATTAGCAAAAGAGATCTACCATTTTTGAAAGGTAATTATACTGTAATGCAGATGGCAGTAAAACAATTACACAAGATAAGCCCTTGCAATGATCTTTACAAAGCAAACCAAAAGTAGTACTGAATCATAAAAGACCCAACGTGGAGAGGGCTGCATTGCAGCACTACTGCTCTGCCACGAGTTCCCCTGCAAAAGTGGCAGCGCAATATTGCAAACAGCATAAGAAGCAGACACAGTGAAGGTTAAGCACTTCATAAGTTTAAAGGATTCTTAATCCCAGACTAATCCTTTACAGTCTCTATTTGGTGTAGATCCCAAAATACTCCAAGTGCTACAGAAACGCTTGTTTGGGTGGTTTTTTCCCTCCAGTATAGAGTTTAACTTTTACATCCTCCTGCTATCCACAAGCTCTGTTAGCACACTGTGTTTTTACCAGGATTTTTCCTGCCTCCTGAAAGTTCTTGAGACACAGTGAATGCAACTGCTGAGGAATCATTAATTACTATTAATAGACATCTCTGGAGATGAAATGAACTATAACAAGTAGTTTGTTTGACTGTCACATCAATGCACCTGGTATTTTTATGACTTGTTAGTGACTCAACAGAGACTTCAGATGGCAAAAGGTGCCTCATCAACCCACACTGATTGAGAATGCCAGTTCCAAACAGATCCTTCCTTCTTGTTTTAAACCTTGACCAGCCATTCAGCAAATCAGGGCACTCACCAGTGATACATTACAGATAGGAGGTAGCATCAGACATGCACAGAAAAGAGGACACGCAGGAGATAGGATCTGATCTTTGCTATTTTCCGGTGCATAAAATAACAGCCTGTCATCTACCTTTTGCAGGTCATTTTTATCAAGTTGCAGGCCAAAATGAAATTTGACCTCCATTTTCCAGCTAGCCTGGAGATGATAAATTTAATGCAGACAGTGTAAATGAATGGGACGCTGCTAGGGAAAAGTCGAATTGGTGAGAATTATTAGTGGTGAAGTTTCTGCCCCTGTATTTTTCATTTCATTTTTCCCCTATAGTTTTTGTCATCTTTTCCTGTATTTTTCTTCCTCTTTCACCATGGTCTGACCCCTTTTCCACCTGGAAGGATAACATTTACTGCAGCCATGCCCTGGTCACCACGAGCACTTTTCTCTTTCTGGATAATTAAGAGTGCAGGACAGCAGGGGCTCAAGTCTGCAAACTCGACCAAAAGAGTCAAAGGGACTATTTTTATCTAATAAATGAGGGTAAGTCAGGGTAAAGCAGGCAGATACTTGTGTAGCACTTTACAGCACCACACTCATATTATTTCCATACTCCTCGAGGAAAAACATTAAAACAAAATGTGTACAGAGTTATGGCCTCTGATGACAATCTCCTAAACCCAAATCTATCTTTACTCACACTCAGCAACAGGGCTTGGACTACAACCTCTTCAGAGCAATCTATTTTCCATTATGGGTTAGTAGATGAAATGTTCCTGGCCAGAACCGTTGGCTACAACAATGGCTGGAAAATAGAAACTTCATCAGCTTGCAGCAGATTGTTTTAAACCTTGACTATCCTTCCAGCAAAGGTTGTTTCTCTTTGACAGCAGAGATCGAGTCATTAGGTCACAGTCCTCTCTCATTAATTGCTTTGATGAAGGATAGAAATGAAGACTAAAGGTGGCCCTGGTGGACCCCAGTTTCTGTGTACAGTCAGCTGTTGTAGAGAATCTTACGGTTATCTTGGATATCTCTCTTGATGCTATTTGAAAATAGTGACTTACTGCCAATGTAAATCTGATACTCCCTTGCTTAAGAAAATGTGGTTTTATTATTAAAGCAAGATGCCTCACTGGAGAAAATTTAGCACCACAGAGAACAGCAATGGATATATTTCATTATTATTATTGTATACAGGGTGCACTGGTTGTAAGAGGAACATCTGTGCTCCTAATTTTATTATAACTTCCAGTATTTACGATATCCAGTGAGGCAAGCAGCATGCACCATGTGTGCATCTGAAAGATAGGGACAAGAACAGATCCACAACAAACTCCTGAAAGCCAGATGAAACTCTGCACAGCTCCACCTATTTCTCTGCCCTGGAGAAGGAGCAGCTACACACAATGGGGCCATAAAAACCGATGGAAACCACAGCTGAACTCACTGGACCAGAGACCTTGCATTTCCAATGGTCTCCCCCTCTGGAATTCACTCTCAGTGAGGAGATGAGGTTGAGCACAAATACTAAAACTATCAGACTGCAATTCAAAGCTGGCAGTGGATCTTCTACATTACTAAGTGCTGAACAGTGGAATGGCCCCAGGAGTGTAATCCTGAATTAAACTACATGAATTCAAGTACCCATAAGCAAAAGATGTATAACTGAAGCAGAGGGAATTAGAACTAGTTCCTTCTTTTGAAGGAACCAGATGCTTTACAGGCATATTGTAGTACCTCTCTACCATGATGACAGATGCCTTAGTGATTTCTATAACTGGTGATGATGACAGTGATAAAGCTATGCTACTTTTATGCCACTGGACTGACATGTTTGCCAGTCTTTGAATCTCAAAAACCTTATCTTTGAATCTCAAAATCTGGAAATAGAGAGAAAGCTGGATACCAATTCTGTGATAAGCAAACATATCAAGGGAAAGGTCCCATGGACCTGCCATCCGTGGAAAAAACAACATTTAAAAAAAACCCTCCTTTCCCACTACTGCAGAAAAATAAGGAGTTATTCTGGGAGGGAGGAAAAAAATCCTGTATATACTGTTTTAACAAGTCCTTGTGGTTGCCTGTTCCTCCACGTGCTGTCACAGTACTGTATCACACAGCTGTTTGCACACCCACTGATCTGAAGCAATTCCTCTCCTCTCACGCCCTAAAGAAGGCAAAGCGGGTCAGAAAATTTTACATTTTAGACAGCAGTTAGAAAACTTTTTCCCACAAGTAAACATACTGCCCTCCAGTTATTTGCCAATGAATCCCACAGCCTGTGTGGTTCCCAGGTACACTCCTGGCTCATGCCTAATACTCATCCAATGGATGACCAGGAGCTGGGGTGGATGGAGAGGAGGGGAATGGTTTCCCAGGCTCATGTCCACATCCTTGCATCTCCTTTAGCCACTGTTAGAGACAGACTACTGGGCTAGGCAGCCCACATATCTGACCTTGCAGAGCATTTCTTGTGTTCTTATGTAGTACACAAACCTCCCCAGGGAAACTCCCACTGAGTCTTCTAACCCAAACACTACACTCACAGGAATATCTTGCAGTAACATATTCCAACCTGCAACCTGATTTTCAAAATGTAATTGTTTGCCTGAGAGCTCTCTCACTGCAATCATTCAGATAAAACACCAGCCAAAGAAGAAATAGAGCCCTATTAAAACAGAAGATGAACTGAGCAAGGGGAGTAAATTCTGCCTAGGTAAAGGCATCAGGACTGCTGGAAAGAGGGAGGAGAGCATCCAGGTAAGTACCAGGGCCAAGCCCTTGTCTGTTGCTGCACTGACACCTCTGTGGTGAGGTCCCCACTGCAGTAAGAGGGCAATTCTGCCAGCAAACGCTTATTCCTTCGGAAACAAAAAGAGAAAGAACACTGTATGCTGAAAAAGTAAGAGGGGAAAATCAAGAAATTAAGAGACAACATATATGAAAGGAGAAGAGTGAACCTGTAATAAAGCTGGGTGGCTCAAACTGTGCTTCTGACCATGCCTTTGCTAGCAGCAAAGGTCCCACGGTGCGGAGGATGCAGCAGGAACGAGGACCCCGTGAGGTGCACAGGGTCTCACCCTGTGTCTGCAAGGTGCAGGATCCCCAACCAGCACGGCCAGGCAGGTGAGGGCAGTGGCACAGCAGCTGTCATGCTGCCAGAGCTGTGCTTTTGCTGCTGCTGCTCCTTCTGCAGGGACGGGCGGGCACTGCTGGAATAAGCTATCTTGTCAAAAAGTGCAGTTTTGCCAGGACAAGCTATTTCCAGCAGTCCACCCAGGGCTGCTTTGCTGTTGCAGTGTGTGGGTATAGCTGCATCAGCAGCCTGCTCCTAATGGAGACAGAGCTTCAAGGCTGCTTTCCACATGGAAAAGGGCAGAACGGAGGGCAAGCCAGCTTGCTGCTTCACCTCCTCCTACTCCTGGTCCCTGTAATGCAAAGGAACGAGTTTCCCAGTCATCTTCTGATGTTTCTGGCAGAAACAGGTCATACTGGAGAGGCCATATGGCTGTACAGACATATGGATCAGGATTTCAGGCATTCTCTGACACAGAAAGAGCAAGAAGTGTCAGTACAACATTTAATACATCCGTGGAGCTGGATGGTGCAGGATATTGCTCAGGAAAAGAAAAAACAGTAAGATGGAAAACAGATCTCTTTCAATACAGATTGATTTGAGGAGAATCACAGAGGGCACATCAAAACTACAGAGTTGCTTTACAGCTGATAGGAAGAAAGGCTGGAGAATTACAGGCCTTGACCACTGCTGGTTAAAATCTACCAGCACAGAGAAGGCAAAAGATTGTTGCACTGTAAATGTTCCCATTTGTCTATACATTTTGAGAGGGTTCTTTTAAAACTGCATTCCAGATATGTGCTGTACTGCAAGCTTTCCTAACAGCAACTCCACAGGTCTAAAAAACTGCATTCCACAGGTGGAATTGCCAACACCTTTTCTCCTGCAGACCCACTCCTACCATCTGCCTAATACAGCCCTACAGCCCAACCACAACAAACCTCATGAAGATAAAACTAGCCATGATCTCCATCTTGTATGATCCATCAGAAATCTGCTATTATCACGGAACAGCTGGAACAATTTGAGGCTAAGCACTTCAGAAACAGACTACAGCCTTGCTTATATCAGGATTTTCCAAATACAGACTGGATCAAAACCTCTTGATCTGGATATTTAAAAAATATTTCTGAACAGACATGTTGTAAACTTATCTTCCTGCATCCATGAAAACAAGTAAATACTTTATTCCACATCCTTTACCTTCTATGGTCTTTATGGATAAATTTTATCCACAAGTTGACACATGTGCATTTACAGAAAAAGGAGTATCTTGAGATCGAAACAGAAAGAAGAGCAGGTTAACACCTCCCTTTGAATTTTGATGGATCATGCAGATGCTAACACCACACTTACAAATTCCAAGTGTTTCTTGTATTTTAAAAAAATACCGTGACAGTATTTTGCAGCTAATGAAAGGTATCAGCTGATCCACTGCAAAATGCTGTCCCAGTGGCACTGAGCTGGCTGAGCTGTTGTTCCCTTTCAGGGTCAGACTGGCATCACCCCAGAGCAGCCACAGCACAGGAGCTTCTGCTGACCTCTCAGGCACACCCCACGGCTGTTTGCTGTCCGGAACTTGAGTGTTAAACAAGGCTCATGGGGTCAGGCAAACTCCCCAGGAAATTGTGATGCTGGCTCCTAGAAGGGTGCCAAGACAACCTTGTAAGTATAAAATCAAATAAGATCAAGACTCAGAGAGATACAGCAGGAAACAAGAGACTGATCCTGCTGGGGGCTAAAGTGCCCTCTAAACTTAACAACTTCCAGAGGATCGGCACCTTGCGAGAAGGGCATCACTTCACAAGATCAACCTCCTCGACAGGATTTGTGGGTGCTACTATTCTTGGCAGTCTCATGGCTTCATGTATAATTTTGTGCAAGTACATTAACCTTGTTGTGGCTGAATTCACCCTCTGTGCTTTTCCCTCCCTCCCCCGCACAGAGCTTTCTGATCTTTGGAAAAGTCAATATGGGTTGTAAGAGATCTCCTTATAACTGGGTGAAAAATGGAGGGCACGATTCTGCCATCCTTCCTCATTCAAGCATCCCCAAATGCTACTGGCCATGAATAAAATGCTACAAGGTAGGACCTTTAGCAGAGGGGGAAAAGGCTACTAAATGTCAATGCTAGAATCTCCCCACATCTTAAAAGAAGCGAGGAATATTTTTAAATGGAATTATGCATTGAGTACACAATTCTTAAACATATCTAGAAGTCACATTCCCATTAAAATACTGCATCACACACAAAAAAATGGCTCTCTGTTAAAAAGAATGCTCTTCAGGCTATAAAATCAAGCCTCCAACATTAGGCAATGAAAGAATTATGGTTGCTGATGCAAACTTAATTTGGTATCCTTTGCATATACATTATCATACACTCTAATTTTGTTAACATTTTTTTAAGTGCACTTCTCCTTCACAGCACAGGATGGATGGTGTTGAATTAATAAAGCAAGTATTCAATATTTTGTCTTATCATTGTTCAGGGTACGGCCTTACAGCTTGTTTCCTGCTAACTATTCAAATAGTGCTCTGAAGACAAAATTATTAATTTCCTTATGGGCTTTTCTATAGCACTCATCACTAAAATAAGTGAGGGTTTCACAGACACTTCACTAATCTTCACCAAATCCCTGAGAGTTGAGGGAACTATTATTCTGCTTTATACATGGGGAGCTTAGGCACAGATAAATTAAAGCCAGACGTACCCACTAATTTAGGAAAGCCTGCCTTAAGATGTCCAGGCCATGATTTTTCAGAGTCTTTAACATTATGCAGTGCTTTGTATCTTCAAAGCATGAGTCTCACTGCTTTCAGTCACAGCTATGCTCTTCTGCAAAACAGGCCCTAAGGCTGAGGTTGGGCTTCCAGAAAAATGTGAAACATGCAATTAGTGATCGTCTTTAAAAAGTATGATTTAAGGGGCTTAGCATCACTGAGAAAACGGTGACAGAAGGAGAGACAGAACCCAATTCCAACAGAACCCAATTCCAGGGGCTCAGTAATTAACCAGAAGACTGACCAGCTCCCTGCCATCGCAATTCCAACAGAACCCAATTCCAGGGGTTCAGTAATTAACCAGAAGGCTGACCAGCTCCCTGCCATCTCTGCTGTTCACCACCAACTTCTTGCACCTCTTCCAAGGGACAACAGTCCCACTGACAGCAATCCCAGCTTGTCCACCTACCACCCAGCACTATCCATGATGCTTAAATCCTGGTGAAACAATGTGGCACCATGGGTGCAAGACTATTACAGTGTGTAAGAGGCTAATTAGCATGGCGTTAAAAACCTCAATTCCTCTATTTCTTAATAGTTCTAAAGCTTATTGTTTTATTGCAGATTCTTAAATGCATTTTCCTTTAACTTCTCCCCCAAAAAGCAAATGCATTTTCCTTTAACTTCTCCCCCGAAAAGCAGAAAACACTAGAACTGTAGCAACATGTGGTTTTCCTCCCACTTACTCAATGAGGGTTTCAAGTGTTAAGTTCTACCACATAGATTTGTGCAGCTTGTACAGTAACTGACAGTAATAATATATTATCCTCACTGATGTGGACAAACACTTGAAAATGGATGACAAATACTCTTACCAGGAGAATTTAGAGGTATTCAGGAACAGTGGAAGACAGATGAGTATGACCTTCCCAGTTTACATTCCTTACGATTTTCAAAGTAATCCCACTCTCCTTGCTAGGACTAAACACCCTCTTTGTCCTCACTCTCCAACCCTCAATCTTTCTGCATTCAGTTAAATGTCTTTTCCCTTCTCCCTTCCCTGATTCATCTGTTTTACCTGACCATACCCTGTTATGTCCTCCCAAGCCACTGTGTGATCTCTCTCCTCTCTCCCTTTTAACACTCCAGGCACAGAATCTCCCTGTTCCAGTATCTCACACATCCCTCTCTCATGCTTTTTAACATGTTCACAGAATTTCCTCCCTCACATCAGGCCCTTGTCCAAACGATCTCTTCCCCTTTTCCAGTTTCCTTTTCCAGCCAGCTCCAATCATCCATGATCCTCCTACAGAAAAGGTAGTTCCCCATTTATATGCACTACCCTACTGGGCTATCAATTCTGGTTCCATGTGTAACATTTTCTTCAGATACAGGATTCCCCATTCTTGCACAACACCCCCAACTATTAGTCTTACCCCTCCAGGCTTTTTTAGGTTCTTCATCAAGTCAGTCCTAGCATCATGCTCCAACTCCATATGAAGTTTCCTTCTTTTTCATTCCAGCCCCATTCTGCCCACATCCCTGGTCAACTACCCCATCTACCCAGTCTTTCTCTGCTCATTTCCTTTCAAGCTTTTCCCTCTTTTGCACTTCCATCAGTTTTATTTTCTGCATTACCTCACATAGCCACCTTGTCTGTTCTCTGCTTTGAAACCCAGGGCCAGCCAGGCTTGGTGCAGCCCAAACAGGTAAGGTCCACCTGAGACTCACTTGCCCTCCACCAGTTACAAGTTTGCAACACCTCATGCAGACACAATGGCTTTTACCAAGCCCAAGCACAGTCAGAGAGATTCAACTGTAACATTAAAAAAAACCCAAACCCTAATAAAATCTTAAAAGGACATATCCCAGTCTTCTTCTCCTGTAAGATTCAAAAACTGCTGAAAAATGGGCTTGTCTTCATGAGCACAGAAGGAACATCCTTGACACAGGACACTACCTCCCTGCCCATTATCATACCACTGCTCCAAAGCACAAGCTGTTTGAGAAGTTTCAGAAAGAGCAGAACAGTGTGTTTTTCAGCACTTCAGAAAGTTGCTAACTTTATACAGTATTTGCAAGGAAATTTTGCCAGAAAGTGTTTTGGTAAAATGGTTGACATTTTAAGCAGTGGAAAAGGGGATCCTTTAGAAGGACATGCTACACAGCCTTAAAAACAACCTGTCGTGTCACACCCTCGCCCTGCTTAGAATAAATCCAATAACTTCTCATTGCAACCAAGAGAAGCAAAGCCGGGAAAGAAGCCAGAGACATACTTTGATGCAAGTTGGGGAAAGAGCATTCCAGGGTCAGGAGATCTTATTGGACAAAATCCTCTTTCTCCCATTTTCCTCAAGATGTCCCGAAAGTCAGCAATGCTAATTCTGTTCATTCTACCTATGGACAGAGGATGAAAGGCATCAGCATTTGCTGTTTTAACTGAAGCAATTAACTAATATTCAGGATCTGGTTGCAGCTTCCATTCAAAAATACACTGCTTAGGGAATTGCACATGGCTTGAAGGCAATCCTGTTTCACCAAGGGTAGTGTACAAGATACTCCCTAGTAACAACAAACAAGAATTAAACATTTTCCTACTTCTGTAGCCCAAGACCTTCCTTTGGGCCTTCGATCCTACTAACAAGTGCTTTGCTTCTGTGGGCTGGAGTTTTTTTAAGCTTTCCTTCAGAGTTACATTTCAAATGCTGCTCCAGCTGCCCTGCCTTCCCACCACTGTCTTTTGTTATGCCTGAGCTGCTTTTGCTCATGCCAACTCATGCACTTGTGAGCAAACACATGCATGCCCAATTCTGTCACACCAGACCAGCAAAACAACACACAGCCAGTTCATTTGCACTTGGCTACAAACACTATGTATTTTTAAGGGGTTTCTGACTCAGACTATGAGAAGAGCCTTCTGAAATCTTTCTTTGCCTTGGCTGAAGAAAGGGTCACCACATTTGTCAGCATCCCCCAGCTTTCATCACAAGCCTGGGATGAAATAGCTTCAGTCTGAGGCATACCAAACATAGGTAATTCCAAACAAGCAATAGGCAAAACAGTTTCTTGTCTGATCCTCTATCTAAAAGATGCCTATGCTGTACATACAGACATTGATACCATAGATACACTGCTATGTGCTTGTTTTAGAAACAATTATACCAAGACAGGCACTCGGAAGAAGTTTAGTGACTATTTCCAGTGTTTCTAAAGAGTCTCGGGAGGGGGAAAAAAAAAAAAAAAGCAAAGCTCTCATTTCTATTTAAACATGCAGATGACAAATAGGTTAAATAAGGAAATAAAGCCATGCTCTGAACTGGCTCCCAGCCAGCTGGCTGCAGTGACCTGTCTTTGGCCACCAGCAGCATTCTGCTGGCCCCAGGCAAGAACCTCAACTTTGCTGCAACCTCCAGCCTGATGCGTGCTGCTGCGGCTTGCGTGACTCCAGCCTGCTTAAAACCAAAGCTAGCAAGGATTAGAGGAGCAGGAGAAACTGCAGTGACATCATGGCCTTTTCCCTGATCGCTGGAAGCACAGAAAGGATCACATTAACAAAAGATGCAGAGGAGAGGGAAAGTGCTGGCATGGGTGTGCATCTGGAATGGTGCTGGTTGCTTCCAAGCTTTCTTAACTTAGCACCTCACAGGGAATTTTGATTCGAACAATTTAGTAAATTAGAAGTCCTTCTTTGTACAGAGTTAGTCTATAATTCAGAGTATCTAGTAGCAGGGTGGAGAAAACTGACATACAGCCTAGAAATTTCATTTTAGTGGGTTTGATACTAAGAAAATACAAAATACAGATGTGGAGGGTTTTGTGACTGAACATAAAAAGGAGCAGCTCACTGAGCACTGTAGCTATCTAGAAAACACACATAAAAATTCAGAGAAGAACTGAATGAGAAGCAATAGCACAATTTACTTACAATCTGGAATATCAGCAGGATTTTAGTTTGTTGTTTGTGGGTTGCTGGGGTATATGGTACATTACAGTAGAGCATCAGCACTAATTCTACATGGCAGCTCCTCAGAATACCATCTGCTTCCCTGGTAACTGTTAATATAGTTGTAATTATCTACTTCTAAGCACTTTATTGGGAATATCATTTGCAAATTAATCAACTACAGACCGGTAAAACAAATGACATGCTTGTCTGAAAACAACAGCATTATTTCAAATTATTTTCCTAAGGGTTGGGAAATATCAGCCACAGCCAAAGCTGGAAACAGGGCAAGGAAAGGTCTATGTTCAGCTTAGAAACATTGATTCTAGCTATGGTCACCATGAATTTGTGGGTACATGAACAGATGACTGGTCATCAGGAGCAGGAAATTTGCACTGTGAGATGCACCTCCCATTTTCAGTCCTCTTGTCATTGCTCCAGACAATCAGAGTTCTTCCAGGACTTTGCTCTCTACCTTGGCATTTTGCTTTGATCCAGGCTACTCCAGCCTTTCTACCCTTGATCTCTTCCTTTCCTATAGTACTTTTGCCACCTTTGCACAGCTCATAGTACTACTGGTTTCTATGTCATAGCTTGCTTTCTTTAGCAAGGGATTCTTGGCCCTGAGTACCTCGGGGTAAGTTTACACAACCCAAGAATGGACATCAAAAGATGATGTCCAATCTCAGATCTATGATACAAGGTCAGTGCAGGATTTGCACCTCCGTTTCCCCGTTGCATAATCTCCATGTTGCAAAACTGAAGGCTGCCAAATGCCAGTAAAACCCCAGGTTGAGCTGCACCTTATGATAGAATGAAGTAGCTTTAATTATTTGAAAGATGGTTGTATGAGGAATGATGAGACACCACACAAAAGCACTGTCCCCACTGAAGTTTCCAATAAGCTATTAGGAAAATGAATTTGGAGGAGCACAATAAGCAACCAGGCTGCTATCAGTTTACTCATGCAGATACCATAAATAGCCCTTCCATGATAATGCTGTTGAGCCAGAGATTTTAAAAATCACTTAACTTGTAATTCTTGAAATATTAGAAGCCTTGCAAAGTTAATACAATATTCTAGCTCAGTGAACAAGCAATACATAAGGCATGTTTTCTGTGGCATCTGTTTGCAATGTCCTTTGTTTGGCAGTAGGTCTAAGTGAAGCACTGTCTAATGGCAGACAGTGGGGTAAGCTGATCGATAATCGTGGAGTGCCATTTCTACATTCATGGTCGAAAGCTCACAAATAAAAGCAAACAGGTTATCTGCTCTGTGATATAAGTGTCCTCAGCTCACTGTATTCCAGCACCTCAGCACTTTTCTTATGCTTTTCCCATCAGTGCCTCTATCATCTATTAATGCAACGATCAAGGTTAAAAGCAAAAACAAAGTACATTGTTTGGGGAGAAAAATTAAATTAATTTCTTCGGAGTGATAACTTCTGTGTATTGCTTCAGTATGCGCAGAACCAGCTCGTCAAGCAAAAATCCTGCTTCTTGACTTTAGAAATATGGATCTATTTTATGTTCCTTTGGCTGTACACTATTCAAGGACCCAAGATGTAACTTTATTAAATAACAGTTCATAGTAATAAGAGTTTATGTTCTTTAAAAAATTGAAGTCCTTGAACAGAAACCCACTCAAGAATCAAAGTGGCAGACAAACAACTCAGCTGGTAAAACTCAGCGACAAATAGTTTCTCTTCCTTCTCATTGCTGTTCAAGTGAGCAACAGAGTTGTTACCTATCATCAAGGCTGAACAGGAACTACTAACTGCTACTTTTGTGCATGATGAACCTTTTCTTGAGG
>NW_008670744.1:0-15395 GCF_000695815.1 Acanthisitta chloris | reverse complement strand
CAGGAATTTCATAGTAACTGTAATAAAATGGTATTCCATCTGTGCCAGTCCATTCATAATAAACTGGAACTTCATGTATGATTCATCACCTCTGCTTTTAATATTTCATTAAACTTCATAAAATAGTCTGAAAATTGGTGTGAAACTCCATCCAAACCTTGCAAATTTTTACATTGTTTTACAGACATCCTTACAAAACATATGCATTTGATTTTCTCCCTAGAAGGCTATGTTCTTTCAATAGCATGATAAACACCTCTAGGAGAAAACCTAATTGCCTTTTAACAAATCGTGCAGCCTCTGTAGATAGCAGGTTTCTGTGAACGTCAACTAAAGCAAAATTTTTGCCAGACCCATGAATAAATGGCTCAAAGTTACCATCTGCAAAGAGCATGAAGTAAAGATTTATTTTCCTTTAGAAAAAAAAGGGAATTTAGAGCATGTGTTTATTATAGCATATAAAATTCGGCAGATTTTTGGGACTTCATTGCACTCTATAGGAAAAAACAGAAAGTTGTTAGGTTTTCATTGGTTTCAAGGGCCTATGTCAGTAGACATCAATTAATATCTGGCCCATGAATTGCTTTTCACATATTGCTGAGACTGAAGCTGTAAGTTTTGAGCATGGACTACCGGATAGCAACATTCATCAGATAAAGACCTCTCTGCAGATGTCTAAATCACAGCTTATGTCCCACTTACACATGAAATCTTCAGTTTATTACACGAGAACCAGCAACTTCAGTGCTATCACTATTACACAGAACCATACAGTGCGAAAAGGTTGTAATGGATCATTAGTCCCAACCCGCCCTGCCATGGGCAGGGACACCCCCCACTAGACCACGTTGCTGAAGGGCTTATATAAGCTGGTTTTGAACACTGCCAGGGTTGGAGCATCCACTACCTCCCTGGGCAACCTGTGCCAGCATCTCAGCACCCTCACAGTAAAATATTTCTTCCTAATACATCATCTAAATTTCCCCTCATTCGATTTATACCCATCACTCCTTGACTCATCACTATAGTTCCTAACAAAGAGTCCCTTCTCCAGTTTCCCTGTAGGCCCTTCAGATACTGGAAGGTTACTATGAGGCCTCCACACAACCTTCTTCAATCCTGAGGCTGAACAGCCCCAACTTTCCCAGCCTTTATAGTGGAAGGTGCTCCAATCCACTGATCAGCTTTGTGGCCTCCTCTGGCCTTGCTCCAACACTTCCATGTCCTCCTTATGTTGGAGACACTAGAACTGTATGCAGTATTCCAGGTGGGGTCTCACAAGAGCAGAATAGAGGGGCAGAATCACCTCCTTCAAACTGCTGGCCATGTTCCTTTGGTGTCATCAGAGAACTTGCTGAGGGTGCACTCAATTCCACTGTCCATGTCACCAAAAAAGATGTTGAACAGCATCATCCCCAGTACAGATCTCTGAGGGACACCACTCGTCACTGGTCTCCATATGGACAATGAGCAGTTGACCATTTCTTTCATTAAATGTGTTTTTCCAATTATTGTTCACCACAACCTTCTTTTCCTCACCCCTAATAACTTTACTGCTTATTACATTCTCACTTAGTGCTGCACTGAGGCATTAAACAGCACTGCATGCTGAAGACCAATTCCTGACCTTCTTTCTCCTACCCGAAGTAGCACAACGGTTAGGAAAACACCTCCCTAGGGAGTCAAAATTTCATACGAACGTAGCAATTCTTTTTCTGATGTATTTATTCATAGGAAGCAGGTCATTTAATAATCTAAATATGGTTCTCAAGCAACTGAACTTTCAAAATTCTAATTAAAATTTTCAACCTAAATGGGCAATGGAGAGAAAGGAAAGGGTGGCCCCATTTTCTTATTATTTCTAAAGCGTCACTAAAAATAAACAAGCACAAGAAACTGGAAGAAATGTGAGAACAACACTGGAGATCTGACACCAGCCCAGCAGAGGAATTCAGAGCTAAGATAAATGCTCTAACCTTAATGTACCTTCACGGTGCCTAGTCATCTGCAGGGATCTTTGAACAATGAGTGCTTCTGCATATCAAGTGAACAGAAATACCTTGAGTGGATGCAATAAGGCAAATTAAAGCTGCAAGGGCAGCTTGAGCTCAGAATGCTCGGGGTTACGTCCACTGAACATTTGTCTTTGACATCTCTTTCTTGTGCAGGGTTAATTTTGCATGGGAACGTAATGGACTGCTGTGGGAACATTGTGGGGTACAACCCATAGAAGGAGCTGAGAGGATGGCAGATTGTCTGGTCTGCCTTGGTTGATCTACCTTGTGCCCATTTCCACACCTTTTGCTTGCAAGAAGCACTGTTGTGAGCTGTGATTTGCCACACTGAGCTCACAGGAGGAGCTCAGGTGGCAGAAAGAGGTCCATCGTTTCCAAACTTACCTTGAATCAGTCTTGAAAAATCCTCCTACTAGTTTTCTCTAATATTTCTTTGCTAGTAGCAGGGCTTTTCTGCTGCATAGGACATTTCTTCTGTTCTCTTGAGCTTCTGCTCACTTTATAGCAATCCCTTGAAGGCCCCCTGAGGTTGGCCTTTGTGAGGCAAGACATATTCTGTGTGGGCACAGACATCTTTGCTAGCTCTCACACTGCATCTTACTCATTTCCGTGCTCCACTGTGGTTCTAACCTTCTTTCAGATTAAGAGCAATTTACATCTCTTTAACTAGACATATTGGTGTTATTACCATTGCAGTCCTATTGATTGCAATGCTGCACTTAGCATCACTGTTCCAATTTTATCATCCTTAGTCATTCTTGCATGACTGTGTATTTATGTACAAGTTCTATTATTTAAATTAGTATATAACATTAGAAAGGAAGCATGACAGAATTAAAACAAACTGAAAAGCACAAAAGACGATGCCAAAATGCTGAAAAGAATGCCCTCCTTTTCTTGGGTATATCAGCACTTGGTTATTTGGATTTCTTTTACAGGGAATGCTGTTATTGGTTATTTTGAGACATTATAGCCATAAAACAATGTAATCAACCTTGAAAACAGGAAAGCACTTATTTTTAAGTTTCATATTCTGCTCTACAGTACAACATAAAAAGGCAAAGAAAATGTTCCAAGTAGATGTATCTGTTAAGTACTAAAAGGCTTGTGACAGCCGGTGTTTACCAGTGAAAGACAGAGTAAGACAAACACTGCTGAAAACAAAATATAGTCATTTCAACCATATGATTGCAGTAACTGAGAAATCATGAACTTATAGTCTGGAAAAATAGTCCAGAATTTCTGTGTACTCTGCAGAGGGAGCAATCATGTATCACGACATCGTCAGACTCCATCACCCCATTAGGCATTTCATGTACAACATGGGAGAGCACAAACAGCCCTTACTCTGAGCCACAGTCCACAGGTTTCACCCAACACCTGAGATACAACAAAACAGATTTTTCTAAATCTGTGAAGCGTCAGCTAAAGCCTGTCTCACACCATTACCTCAGCTCTCGCTGCCTCCACCATTCTCATTCTTCTTTGTAGAATAAAATTCACACCAAAAACTGTATGCCACAGGACACTGCACCTTCCCAGGGTCCCAAGTTCTGGAATGGTTGCTGCTACTTTTTAATTGCCCTGCAAAACTGAAGAAAAAGTTTATGATGGTCCCAAGAGCTCACAGGTTTATTGATCAGCTGGACTTACAGTATCTGTGCTCCTCTGTATGCCAGAATTACCTCAGCAGAGCTCACGACGAACCAAGCAGAGATGACTCCCATTCCTGTACTGTAACCTAGTACACTCGTAATTCCACGACTCCATTAAAAATACATACCTGGCTTTCCCCTGAGGCCCACAGTGACTTATCTTAAAACAATGTCAGCCAGACTAATGAGAGGCAGAAATACTTTGCCTTTAGAAAAAAAAAAATTGGATCGAATGGTCTTTGAATATTTGATAACCCAAATAAGAACATGCAGATATGGCACATAAAAATTCAGTAACTGCTGTAATCAATAAGCAGGCCATTCAGCAAATCCACTTTCATTAATTAAGAGAAGGAAGTGTTATTTCTTAAGACAGATGCAAAATGACAGTCACACGTTCTTACTTCCTGTTAACATCTTGATCCAATCTGGGTAAAAATAGTATGTCTCATCTCTTTTAAACAAACAAAAACCCCACTTACTACCAGTTGGTGGTCTGACAGCATTTTAATGTTAATGAAAAATGTGCTTTCACAGCCAACCAGGCCAACCAAAGTCAGCCTATGAGTGGTCTCAAGACCAGCTTTTGCTTTAGAGCCCTGCTGCTCCTTTCAGGGTGGGTGGTTACAAAGCTTAAGCACACTGCTGCTCAATGCCCACAGTGGGGATGGGGACCTAACAAATGCTTGGACTTTCCATTTGCAGCCTGAATGGAGATAACAGATTAGCCTTTTTAAGTTGTCATATGGGGTCTTATGAGCCACCAAGATACGAGAACTGGAGAGTGAAATGTGGGGAAGGTTAACTATCGATTCCCTGTGTGCTTAAAAGCTGTTACCCAGTAAGACCTGACAGCTAACATTTAAACCACCACAAAAAGGAATAATGAATATGTATGACTATAGAAGTACAACAGATAAGACTTTTCTCCTCATGCTGTCCATCACTCTACTTGTTTTTTCTTTCCCAAAGCACAGGATTTTCACAGAACCATAAGGACCCACCACTTCAGAGCATTTTCACCAAACCTAAACAACTATCTAATGACTTACTCAGCCTCTCCTAGCATCTACCATATCCTTACAGTGGTCTTCCCCTGAATGGAGGCTTGCAGCGGCTCATGACCTTTGGCATCCAGCTCATCCCAGACTAGGTACACACCTCTGCAGCAGTGGTTCATATCTGCCTCTTGGCATGAAGCATTACGAGCTGCCCACACCCAAGCACGTCCCATCAACCCTGCCCAAGCTTGCCAGGACCATGTGTACAGGGCTGTGGGGAGCAAAGTGAGCCAGCTGCAACTAGTGGAAAAGGCAATACAACATCTTAAGTCACCACTATCAGCTTTGGAAAGAGAGGCCTGCTCTGACAAAAACACAAAATGCCTTCAGGGCAAAAGTGCTTCAGCCCCCTCTCATATCTGTAAACTTACCCTTTCAATTCCTTTCAGGCAAAACAAAACAAAACAAATAACCCCGAACTCCCCCAAAAAGAAAAGGAGTCATAATCCCTTCTTTTTAATTTCCTTTTAATCAAACAGCTCAACAGGAAGAGCATTTCAAAACAGAGGAGACACACTAAGGAGTGGAATTAAAACAGATCTAACCTAGATGCTCATGACAGACCAAAATCTGGCCTGACACAGGAATGATGGAAGTTCAGCATTTAATAGTTTGGTAAATCAGAAAGACAGGAAAGAGCTGATCCATATAATCCAATGAATGTCAGGATCAGGATTTAAAACTCAGTCCAGCACATAACTAAAAGGCAATGTAACGGCAGAAGAAGCAGAGGAATATGTTCTGCACAAAGCTAGGACATGTTAGCACCTTAGCTGTGTAATTCTCCACTAAGCTATTCATACCCTTAGAGATTCATCAAAAACAAAACACAAAAAAACTATAGAGGGTGTTCACTAGTTACAACATAAACAGGACAAGCATCTGCAGGCACAATGCAGGACATGTTGTCCAAGGCTTGCCTTGATTTAAAAAAGACATTCATATCTGCACAATGGACAGCAAGGTTAGTTAATAAAAATACATCTCATCACACAGCAGGTCAAAATGACTGATGAATGACAAAACAGATTTGATAAATTGAGTTAGTAATCTTCACAAAGTTATTTGGCATTCATAACAACTCAGAATTTATATTTGCACTACCTGATGGGGGGCAGCTTGTATTATTATTATTAACAAAATACCAACAACTGATTCAGCCTCCAAGTCAATTCTATTTACAGTTCGTCATTCCATTATAGCAAAGCAGCACTGGCAGAGACACAAGAAAAATACTTCATCTTCATAAAGATCATTTTTTACATACAAGCATAGACAGGCAAACACAAACACATTTTTTTAATAAAGGAGGGAGGTACTACAAATTAAAGAAAGATTGGACAGCTAAAATGGAGAATTACATAATTTTACCCTAATCCAAACTGGACATCAAAGCATGTACTGTGGAAATATAGTCCAGTTTGCGAAGAAAATGGACTCCCTTGGCATCAGATTCTTATGCAACACAGCAGAGGGTTCCCAGAAGGTTGTTTTCTGGGATGTGTCCAGTTTGCGAAGAAAATGGACTCCCTTGGCATCAGATTCTCATGCAACACAGCAGAGGGGTCCCAGAAAGTTGTTTTCTGGGATGCAGACATCTAACAGCAGAGTGGGAGGTGAAGTATTTTCCTATGAAGTCAAGACACTGGGTTTCCTAGCCACAACCTTTTAACATGTTAAAAAGGCAGCAGGTATTAACGTAGGAGAAAATGTGCAGTGGAATCCAATACCATAACCTTTCAATAGTTAGTCATATAGCCTGCCTTCCAAAATCTTCACAGAGGAAAGTTAACACCTAAGAGTCCAATTAGTTGAGGAAATATGCTTAAATTGTGGGTTGCCACTGAAACACAGCTACTTTCATTGCACAGACAGTAACTAGAAGGGTAGCACTTTGATGCCATATGCATAGCATATGCATCTGTTAAGATTCGGCAAAGTACTTGGGTTTGGATTTTTTTCTTTTACAAGAATCAAAACCCCAAATCCAGTAATAAAAGAGTAGAATTTAAAATTTAATATCCATTTTATTCACAACTGTAACTTGGAGGCTCTAACAACTCTTCTTCAGCAGGGAATCAATTCAGGATTTACGCAAGCGATGGTCTTGGCAAACCCTCCCAGAGTACAGTGTACTGAAGGTACTCTTCACAGACTATCAGGAGATCATGATGCCCTTGGGAGTCTCTCTAATTAACAATAAACTGCTTTTACAATCGAAAATGCACCCTCAAAGCCTGGTGACACTATGGATACGTCAATTCCTGATCCACATGCTTCATTGTATGCAATGTCTTTGGAAATCAAGGGCAACAACAACCTGGAAAATATTTTTCAACATTTGGACTGTTGCCACCAAATCAATAATGGTGGAACAAAATGAATTACAAGATTCCACAGCTTCAATCACAGAAGAAGTAGAGAGTAAGCCAAAAAGAGAAACCACAACTTACATTGAGAGACTAGTTGGACTGAATTGTATGTAGACTTGGATCTAATTAAATGAGACTAAGGACAAAAGGGAGGCAAAATCACTTGATAGCTTGCATGGAATTGGTCAACACAAAAGGGTACTCAGCTCGTGAAATATTTAAGTAATTTCTCTTGATCAGGCCAGAGGATTGACATGACCTCCACATCTGAAGGACAGGCAATGACACAAGGAAAGGAGAAGGCTTAGCTGTCAGGATTATTATGACTTCCTTGAAAAGCTTTTCCACAGGACACAGGTTTTCAACACTTCAGGAACACAGGTTCAAAATTACTTAGGGAAGATTCAAATTGGAGAAGGCTGTGAAATACAGATATGTGAAACACAGCAGTTTTCTCAAAAAAGAAATGATGTGCACTGCTTTGATATGTCTGCACTAAACATTTCTGCCTTGTCAAGCCTCAGCTCCGCCAGCAGCAGCTCCTCTTGCTCTCCACTAGCTTCCCCCTTCAGCAACAGTAAATGTGGAATAAGCAAGAGCACCATATTGGACAGCAGCATGCTTGGCTCAGGTCAGAGGGAAGCAGCCCATGTGCTGGAGATCCTCTGGGGAGAAGAAAATTGTACAGATCACAGTGCTGTCTAGCAGAGAACTAGGCAGCTTCTTCTTATCACAAACCTAGTCTTAAAAAAGACCAACCCAGTAAAATGCATTTCTAAAATGGCTGAATTTGTTCTCCAAGTATCTTAACCCTGTCCCCAGAACTACATACTCTGACTTATATTCTATGGTCAGCTTTAGCATCAGCTATAGCTTTAAAATACTGCATTTTCCCAGTGCACTCTAAAATTTTTTAAGTGGTGCTGGTGAGGATATAGTACTCCTTGTTTTACCATCGATGCTGCTTCTGTAAACCAAACCTATGTCTGGAATAAGCAAGTCCAGCATCAGTGCTGAACTGATCCTTGTGGGAATGACGACTTGTGCTTACACCTGTAGGACTGCTGGGTACACTAGAGAACATTACATTAAACTTTCATGGCTGATGCTTAGGTCAAAGAAACCTCAGTGAGCTACAATACAATCTGCTGCTTTTTCCTAACTGCATGGGGAGCCAGGCAAGCACTCATTACCATTTACAAACACAGACCCAAAATGCATATAAGTGATGCTGAGACATTTGTAACACACTTCCAATGACAATGGGCAGGGACACAAATTTTAACCTTGCATTATTAAGTTTTAATTTCCAAACACAATTTGCCATCCTCTGCTTCCATTTTTTTCCCTAGAAAAGAACAAACTGTCTAAATAAAGTTGACAGCTTTAAAATCAAAAATAACAATCGAAATAGCACCTAGTAGACTAAACTAAATGCATGACTCTCCAAACATCCTTTACTCTTCTTTCCAGCTGCATTCATTAAAGGATACAGCTAGCTCTAATACAGGAAATTATAGATCTTCTGTGAGAAATGTATGTCAGGTGCCAAAAGCATTTAAATTCTATCTTCTTCCAATTCATGAAGCTCATTGTAGCATTGTATTGTTGCATTATTAGATTTATGCATTTAGCAAGCAAGCATATTATAAGAGTGGCTGTAAGTAATTACTCTTTTCAAACAGCAGGAACCACAGCATTGTCCATGCTATGTCGTTTTTATGAGAAAAATAGTCTGCTTTTTAAAAGAGACTTCAGTGTTTAAATAAACATCCAAATATCTCATTTATTAATAAACCCTAGTCCCAACTTGTGGGAAGAGCTAGGCAGACAGAAATGGAGGCTGTGTGACATCACTCATTCATTCAGGGTATTGATTATCAGGCCTCATCCAGAAAAGCTTGTTTATATACTGACATCACATTCATTTGGGGATTATGTCTTTGTAGGACACATTTTTAAATGCTATTTCAAAAACTAGGAAATTCAAATATAGTTTCTTTTTAACTTTACTCCTTCTAACTTTTTGATCTGTCCTCTCAAAAGGATCACTGTATGTTTGGTATGTTCTGTCAGGAAATTATGGTGATGGAACACTTGATTAATCTAATTGCTTAACAGTTGTACCAGTTTGCAAAACTCCACATGGAGTATTGCAGAGAACATTCTCAAACCCAAAATCTTCCTTTCCAGACATCTAAAAGGAAATCTCCTGTTGGAAGTGTCTCTCTGCACTGGGAATGCTGGCACTCACTGGACAAGGCTTTGAATTTTCTTCAAATAGTTCCATACAGATCAGCAAGAGCTTTGCATATGAAAGATCACTAGAATACAGTCTCATGTGTACTATAGGAGCCTAAGTACCTAATCCATCTGCATCTCACACTCACAACTCTCTGCAAACACTTTTAAGATAGCACCATCCATCTACGATGTTCTTTCTGCTCTCCCTAGAAACAAAGCTAAATAGACTTTATAAGTTAAATGTATTTGTGCATAGTGTAACTAGCTCCCAGAGAAATTTTTCATAAATTTCCTAGTTAGACTTTATAAGTTAAATGTATTTGTGCGTAGTGTAACTAGATCCCAGAGAAATTTTTCATAACCACAAACCACAAAGTTTAAGCCTAGTTACTAATACAATGGCACTTGTAGTATTTGAAACACAGGAAGGGACTTTGTTCAATTATAGACAAAATAATGTCTGTGTCAGTCTAAATACTCAATTCCTTGCTCACATTTCTCATGCAAGAATTTCACTGGACATACGTGGGTTATGCAAGAGTATAAGGAGTTATGCAAGAGTATTAGGCTTGCCCCTCTGAGATATTACACATTATCAGCTCCATAGAACAGCAGCATAACACAGAATGGTGCAGAACTGTAGCCACGTGGGGTTTAGCACTCAGTGCTACAAATTGAACTTTACAGAAGCTCTGCTGTGATTTCAGTCAGCTGATCACAGAATCCAATGAGCAGATCCTAAAGTCTGTAAAGTCTACCATGGTCTGCTGGAATAGAAGTCACCACCAACATATGGCATGATTATTAGCATTTTACACAGAAAAATTCCTCAGAGGAGACAACTGAGTAAATGTTTCTTTTTTTCATTTAATTATCTGATCCTCATGTGATTCACTCTGCTGTCACCAGTGAAGAGCAGCATGAAAATAAGACACTCCAGAAACTAACTTGTTGGCAAGACTAAAGAGCAGCAAAAAGAAAAGCAAGAAGTTTTGTGTTATGACACTCTGCATTTACAGATGCTGCTGAAATGCTATTGCTAAATACCTGGGCAGTTTACAAATAAACCCTTCCAAAAGTGTATTCTTACACAATCACAAAATAAATTAAACTATCCAAAATTCATGCTGCTAATTAAAATAGTCCCTGTAGGAGGGCAAAGTAGCTACAAGGCTGAGGTAAACACAACACTTTTTTATTGAACAGCAGCTGATTAATTTTATACCCTATTTACATATATTTGCTTGTATCATCAAAACCTGGTAAAACCCACAATTTTGTACTCATCAGTTAAAGACTCCAAACTGATACTAATCCATCAGTTTTAGGACACCAGAAAACTGTCTTTCTTTTATGAAAGCCAGGAGCATTAAACTTCCATTCTAAAAAAATCTTTCAGCATAGGAAAGTAGAAGCAAGACATACGCAGTCCTTTATGTATCTGGATCAGAACATTTTATGCCAGTCATAATACTGGAATTATCTGAGTTGTAAGACACTGGGAAGGGTCTATAAAGGGTTAAATGGCCATTATGTTACATGGTCTCCTAATAGAAAAGTGGTGTTCATGAGAGGAATAAACTGATCACTTACCACAGTGCTAGGAGCAAGCTTAAAAGTCACTTTCATTGAGAAATGATCATTTAAATTTTAATAGATGATACAGTTTCATTTCAACCAGCTGTTCAAGATAAATTTTTCTCCTGACACTACAACTCAGAAAAAAACCTCAATACTTATCATCCAAGTCACCTAAAAAGTCAATCTAAATACACAAGACAAGTGATAGTCTTGTTGTGGTTGATTACACAACTTGTACCACAACCTTATGAGTTTATGGAAGTCCACAGAACTGATTAAGCTGACCTGGCCTAAAAAATGAGCTACAGATACACAGAGCTCTCCTTTTGGTGCCTTTATAACAAGAATCAAAGTGAAAATGAAAACCTGGACCATGCAGACCTCTCCACCTCACATCAGCAGTCAGCATGCAAGACACTGGTACATTTCAAGGTCCTGCAAGTACAAGGTCTCATTAGATACAACATCCTTAATAATGCAGCACCAAGCCACTCTCAAGATTGTCTTTCACCCTATATTCCATATAGCAATTGAGAGCAGTCAGGAATGCTCTTGTTTTCTTTCGGATGAGCAAAATGAATTGGGCCCAGAGAAGGCTTCTTCAGCATAGACTCTTGACCATGAAATTTTTTTATTGATGCAGTCTGTAACCTACAGCTTGGCCTTTCCACAGTTACTTAATTATTTCATTTCCCTTTCTACTCTGGACAGAAGCATTTCTCTATCAGACGAAGTCTGGCAAAGAGGTTGCAGTCTGCTCACTGGCCAATATATTTTAAAGAGATGAATCTCAAGTGCACCAACACTTGGAGCAGTGGTGGCTGCTTAGTACATCATAAAACCATTGTGCAGGAGAACCTCCATTACCATTTCATGCCTTAGATTGCAACAAGGCTGCAAGGACTTCACCATTCTTCGTTTTGCTCGCTTACTGGCTTATTTGCAGAAGTTGGTGGTTTCCTCTTGAACCTGGACTGATCTTTCTTGTGGCTCCACAGCCTGGCAGAGCCCCTCAGGATGCACCTGGCAATGGTGACCAGTAGTTGTAACACCACTGCCTGTGCATGGGCTTAGGAAACCAAATAGACTAGGTGGGATGGGCAAATCCCAGCATCTGTTTTTGAAGAGCTCAGGTACATTTCCCAGCTTGGAACAAGCTGTGTGACAGCTAAGAGGGCAGACACTGAGCTATGGAATCATGGTCTGCAGCCTCTGCTGTTTCTGTGAAACAGAAGAGCAGAACTCCAAAACACAGCCTCTCTCCCATACAATTTTTTACTCTTTTGCACCAAGAAGTGTATTGGATTTTTGATTTAGGTCTAATGTAAACCTGGAAAACTGACAGTCTTCTTTTTCCACTGAAATGAAATTCACTTTTCCTTTATAAGAATGAATAAATGGTAATTGAGAAATATTGCTTCCGACCCTATAATAAAATGTACACTTAACCAGGACTTTAAGTTAAAGCCAAAGATATTTGCACACGTGCCAATAGCACTGTGTTCCAAGATGACTCTTTCAACAGCTAAAGATAGACCTAAGCCAGAAATCTGTACAGAGATAATGCAAGAAAAAATTCAAAGTTTGCACAGAGACAACAAAAAATTCAAAGGTTTTTGTCTCCTGGGTTCAGGCCAGACTCATTTCCACCCACACCCTGCCATCCACACTGCTATCCCTCTCCCTCCCAACACTCCTGGCACACACTTTGTCCAGGGGTGATCTGTAGCTGGGATGCAATGACTACCTGTGTAAGTAAAATAGAAGGAAGATCTAATGGCAGGAGGATGAAGCCACAGAAAATCAAACTAGATTTTGTGAGTAATTAGCTGCTGGAGCAATTACCACAGGCTGTGGTACACTGCCTGTCATGAGCAGTTTCAGTATCATTTTCCCTAAGAGAGAGGCTCTAGCACAGCGATGAACTGATTCTGGTGAGCTCAAGTAGTGTGTGTTTATGGTATGGATCAAACCAGATGGCCACACTGGTCCTTCCAGGCATTACCATTGCAGATCTGCATGCAAACTTTCCTCCAACATAACTCCCAATTGCTTACACACTTCAAGGAGAGCAAGAAGCAGATCTTCAAGAAACAGAAGGGATTATAGTGCCAGAAATCTGTAGCATTTGATCAACATGGATTTTGCCCTTATCCTTCACTGAATTCCTGTAACAAGCAGAAATTCCTGTGGATAAGCAGCGAATGTGAAATGTCTCCCTGACAAGAGGTCTGATGATGGGTCTCATGCACTAAAATCCAGCACCAAGAATGCCAACTGCCCCAGTAATGCCAAGCAGCATCTCTGCCAGCCATCCCCACATCTCAAACTTTCCACAGCCAGGCCCAGATTGCACCTCACTTCCTGATATTCAGTTACATCCTGTCAGCTCTGGAGTGAGGCCAAGGTTCTTCTAAAGAATGAAAAGCAGTTAAAGTTAGAAACAGAAACGTAAAGTTCAGCAGCTGGATCACGTTACATGTTAAGCAGCACCCAAGCCAGACAAGAGACTGCTTCAACTCAGCTTCCCATGGTCAGCTCCATCAGATAAAAGTTTTTACTCCACTGAGGATCAAGTAGTGAATGCACTCGGAGGTGATCAAATGATGTTCCACTCTACACTGCGATGGTGGTGCAATCCTCATAAATAAACTAAGTGGATTTCTTACTTCAGGACAGATCACATAAACAGGGCTTGCATCATGTGAGCAGAGACTGTAGTGTGGTGTGACATGGAGACTACTAATTTCAGGACCTTGTGGAATGTGACATTTCACTACAGTACACTGAGTCCATCTCCTCCCAATGCCACATGATCCAACATCTCTTAGCTCTACATCTCCATGGTTCAGCTGATATGGTGGAAACATATAGTAGGGCTGGATATCAAATTATGTGAAGGCAGTCTCCCATCTATGCAAAATTTTCAGTGCATCTTGAGAAACTCGGTTTTACACCCAAGTTTTAACTGTGCCCATCTATCCTAGTGGTGCTAACAGCACTGATCACTGCACAGCATAAGAGGAGGGAGCACTGCCCACGCCCCTTGCACTCCTCAGCTTGTGCAGGGAAGCCATGAGGCATCTGGAGAAACCTATACAGCCAACTTCAGGGTACTAAACACAGAAAGAGGCATTTTAGGAGCAATGTTTGTCAACTTGAACTACAGCAGGCATTGCCTGGCCAGCTGGCCCCAGGTGGTCAGCAATTCACCACTGGAATACTCCAGGCAACCAGCTAGGTGGAAGCTAGTCCCACACACTATAAACAAACCAGCCAACAGAATGTTCCTCAAATCAAAACACATGGATAAAGCAAATCTGAAAGGGACAGAAGCCATAGCCCCCACCAGTGTGATCACAGATTTTGCCTAAAAACTCAAATCTTTTCTGTATTTTCTCAGCCAAAAGCCCTCTAAAAGCTTGTGCCCAGAGTACCTGGTGAAGGTATGCTGAGTTACAGACAAGCTTTTGGACAAGAAAGAGCACACATGGAAGGCATGTGTTGTCCATCTTTCATTCCGAGTACACTGCACTCGCAGCAAACCGTTTTAAGGGGGTGGCACTTTATTAGAAATCTATAGGATGGTGATTGCCCCAATTAATCTTCCTGACTCCAGCATAGATTAACTTTTAAGATCAGTTCTCAGTATAGGCAATTACAGTTCACCAATTAGGCAATAACACACAATAGTGCATTTCTGAGCAGTTAGAGCACAGACCAGTATTACAAAGTGTGGTCCATCAGGACATCCAATTGCAACTGAACTATGAGCATAGTTATCTTTTGGCTGCTGCTTATTATTGCTCCTCTTAAACAGAACTTGTAAATACAGATAAAGAAGCCAGCTAAACCTATACCTTAACCAGACTCTGTGACTCATTCAGAGAAAATCCCATCATACCCTTATCAATAACTGCAATACTGTTAAGATTAATACTTCAGAATCAGAGTTTTACCTGAAAAAAAGGACTATAAGAAGAAGTATATTATTGGTAGACATAGTCTATCACTGACAGCCAAAAGGAAAGCTCAAACAAATTTTGTCAGCCTACTTCATAAAGACATCAAAAATGCCCAACTCATGTTCCCACACATCTGAAATCCATTTAGCCTTACCTCTATAGACTGAGTATCACAGCTGTACTTCAAAGCTCTGATGCAAAATTTGCTTCCCAAAATAAATAACAGTAGTGACCACTGGGATGTAAGTGACCTTTGAGGAATTCAGAGGACAGGATAATAGCTACATTTTCATTCTTCAGGTTTGACAAGCGGCAATCATAGAATCACTCACTCCACACCCCCACCAAACCATACCAGCAGGACATGGCCAAGTCACATTTTCTAATCCGTACCAGAGCTTAGCATTTCTGACACTGGGCTTTGGAAAGCAGCAGCTCAAAAAAATTCATGAAACTTAGGGGATCTTCCTGATAAGAAGATGAAATACATACATATATATAT
>NW_008670743.1:61884-67691 GCF_000695815.1 Acanthisitta chloris | reverse complement strand
GGCAGCGATGGCTGCGGGGCCGGGCAGGTCGCTTGGCCCCTCCATGTCTTCCCACAACCTTCTCAAGCATTTACAAGTCACCAAAGGGCTGTAGCCTTTTATGTTATACACACTTCACTTTGTAACGTTAATTATTTACATCAGGGCTGCCCCCCCATCTTTTAGCTGTTTCTTAGGCAGGTAAGAAAAAAAATAAAATGTTCCTGTTCCAAGCAAGCAGGGGGAAGAGCTGCAGGGGGTTAGGAGGGAAGAAAAGCTGAAGAAAGGAAGCGGGTGGTTTGCTTGCCAGAAGCCAAACCCGTACGCGCACGTCTGCCTCTCCTTCTCTCATCCTTGAATCCTTACAAGCTCCTGTCCCCTACAACCTCCAGGGCAACCAGACCTGGAGAGCACGGCCTCACCGGCGCTCAAACTCCTCTGCTCGCAGCTTCCCGGGATGCTCAGCACAGCTATTCTCAACTCACAGGCTTGCCTCTGCCACAGGGCACGGAGCACAAGGCCCTGATCATTCCTAGGAGGCCACCCCTCACTCAGCAGCAGGTCTTGCAACGCAAGCAGGACAGAGACACCAGGACCCCCACAAGCCACTGCACTGCACACCCAAACTCGCCCTTGGCAGCTGCCACCAGCCGCAGTCAGGCTGTGCCGGAGCCGTGCAGAGGCAGCGGCCGCCGACTTCAGCTTGTCAACAACCCTGTGCTGATTTCTGCACTCTGCTGAGCTCAGAGTTGCCATAGAAATGTGTGATCCTGGCACTAAAAGCAGGCAACGATCTCAAATCAAAGTCTTTTTTTTGTTTTGTTTTGTTGTTTGGTTTTCTTTTTTTTTTTCCTCCAGTAGATTTAGATGATCTCGGGTTTAAGACAAAAGCAGTCGGAAGGGGAAAACAGATCATTTCTAGAGAGATTGAAAAATAGAGTCACAAAGCCGATATTAAACTGCAGCAAGGAACCTGAACTTGGTTCCTGGTGAGTTCAGCTCCAGAGCAAGCTCGAAGCCACCGCTCCATCCCACGCACTGCCCTCCGTATGGCACGCGACACCCAAGGGAAGGAGATTCCACACAGCCAACACGGAAAACCCAGCCCAAAGCTCTGGGTGAGCGGCTGTTGGCCTCCCCAGCTCGCAATATTTAAGCACAAATTCCTTACAGCATCACTGGACAAGTCTCGGGGATTAGGTGCATGCTGAACTACGACTGGCAATTACAGTAGCTTTTTGCTAGCTGGCACATAACTGTATCTATAAATTTTAGTACAAAAACTTAAAAAATACAGAAACTAGGTCAATTTGTTAACTACATATTTACAGATAATTACAATTCTTTTCACTGACAATAATTAAACTAATTGTCAGTGAAAATTCAAACTGTGCATGTTCTGAGGTACCCGTACTCAAGGGTGGGGAGCGGGGCAGGGGGCCGGAGGGGCGAGGCAGGGGGAAGATCCCCCCGGGTTTGTTCACATCCGTGGGGGCAACATTTGGCCCTCCTGGTTACTGGTTCCTGGGCTCAGTGTGTGCACTCAGAGAAAGCAAAGAGAGCGGGAGCTCATGTTGGGGTCTGTTTTCCCTAGGACATGGCTTTAGGATATTTTGAGGACGCCAGGCAGGTGCAGAGCCAACGGTCACGTACCAAAACGCCTTCCTCCCCCCAGGGGAGCCTTCAGGTGAAGTGCAAGTATCGAGACAGACAGCTCGGCGGTTAAGGTGCTTGTTTGCCAGCAAATCCGATTTACTAAGTCCCTCTCTAGCTGACAAAGGGCTCTCCTTCTCCTGGAGAAGGGGGCAGGGATGCAGCAGGCAGCATCATGGCCCCAGTTGGCTGAACCTCGTTGTGCAACAGAAACCCGGGTTATCTGCCCCCATCGCTCCCCAGCGGGGTGATGTTTACTAGAACCAATGGATCTATCAGGTTTTTTTCTGGCTGTAAACAGCGACCCACAACCCTCCAAAGCGCCTCACATGTATTTCTCAACAGACTCCGGCTCAATCGACTCGTAAAAGTGCAAACTGAAACAAACACAGCAGAGGGACAGCGACCAGAATCCCTGTCTGGGCATCCACCGCTCCTCCGTCCTTGGCACGTGGCTCTGGGCTCGCTGCCGGCCAGCGCCGGGGTGGGAACATCCCACAGGCAGGAGCACAGCTAAAGACAACACTACTCCTTGGGAAAGGGTAGGAACGGCCCAACCAAACCTGAGCCTCTCCTACAAAGCTCGCAAGAAGGGGACGGGGGAAAATTGCCTCCGAATTCTCTGGTTACACAAAGAGAGCCCGGGGTTGGCATGCTGCTGGGAGCAAATATGTGACCTGACACATGCAAGAACCAGTTATCCCCTAAACTGCCAGATGTCTCCCTAAGATGGGGTCTGTAGAGGACAAAGGAGAGGGTCAGAAGGGTCTTCACAGCTTGAGGAGTTCGTGGTGTCCAGCATGGCACTCACCCCTCTACTATGAGAAAGACCAGGGCAAGATTTACTAGAACTGCAGAGCAAGCACCAGGAGAGGAACAAGGCTGTCCACTGCTGGCTGGACTCGAGTGACAAAGCACACAGGCCTAAGCAGAATTAAGAATGGACCAAGAGCATCTCTGTGTGTATGTATTTCAAACCTTCCAATTTAGCTTCTCTTTTGCCCCTCCACATAACCTAACAACCTCTAGGGATCAGACACACGCAAACGTAGACTGTTCGGAGCTCGCGGCGGCTCGCCAAAGCCAGTGCCGGTGCAGTGTGCCAAGACCGTGCCAGGCTTGTGATCTCTCGTGGCGAGACGCAGCTGGGGACTCTGAGCTCAGCCTGCTGAGCACTTCACCGGCCCACTCGCCGCCTCCCCAGCAGATCCTTACATTGCCTCCACTGCCTGCCTATCGCTAAACCATCTTGTTTTCTTCTCTGCTGCCTTCTGACTTTCTGGTACCCTCTGGGAGCTCCCTCCTCTCCTTCACAGCACACCCACAGCAGATACCTACCCTCCCGTGCCCCAGAAAAAGCAAGCTGCAATTAGCAGGGCTGTATTGACACGAGGGTGTTTGGCTGTGCTCAGCCCTACACAGCCTGTGCAGATGTCTGTGCCCTCGCCCCGAGAGCCCTGCTGAGGGGTTGCTTTTGCTCCCAAACAGGAGTGCTGAAAGAACAGCAGAACTGAAGTGCCCTGACAGAAATGCACAGCATGAGGTGTGTGTGCACCTATACCCACACACACTTACATACAGAGTATATAAATATATACAAATGAGATACCATATATATATATCCAGAGAGAGATGTGCGTATTCAACAGAGTAATGGGAGACAGTGGTAACGATAGGATTTATTGCCTCTCAAGAAATGGCACGTAAGCAGGGTGGAGGGGGCAGGGAGCCTGGATGCAAAGGGTCCTGGGGGGTTAAACAACAGCACTGCCCCAGGATCAGCCAGGCTGCACCCCGTGCAGGTCACAGCTAGTGTGCAATGCACGTTCTTCCGGCGCAGGAGGGCTGGGTGGGATACAGAGCGATGCCAACCTGGCCCCAAGCCAGGCAAGGAATGGCTGCAGGGAATTTTTCTGTGGAAAGTCTGGTATCACACCACATTTAGTTCTTGAACCTCTTTGAAGCTCACAGGCTTGGAGGGAATGCAGGTGAAACAGAGCTGTGGCCTCCATTTCAGTGCTGCATCCGAGGAAGAAAGCTCGTAACGTTCAACATGGAAGGGAGAGGTGGCTGCTGGCTCCCTGGGACCATGGAGAACAAGGAAAATGTGGTCCCTTTCACTGATTTAAAAAAAAAAAAAAAAAAAAAATCAAAAGAAATTAGAATCAGAAAGAGGTGAAAATGCTGGCTCCTCTGTTTTATCCATCTCTGGGCTAAACTACACCAGAACTTTAGGTCTTTGCAAAGGGGGGAGAAAAATCACCACAGAAAAGAGATTTCAGGGGTCAAGCTGGTGATTTGAAAATACTGCAATAAAGTCTGCAAAGTAGTCCACACAGAAGAATTTCCCCAGTGTTAAATACGAACATAAAAGACGCAAGAGAACATCTTTGCTGAGGTACTGGAGTAGTTTCCACAATTTACAGATTACAGTAATTTTAAAACCAAAGTTAGGGCATGACTGCAACGAGTACAATGTGGAGTAATTGGTCTTAGTTTTAAAAATAGAGTTTGCAAACTGATTCAGAGAGTGTTTGCATCTCTCTAGTGCACAGTTGGTCATGTATCTCAGATATAAACATGAGATACATTAAAATTCTCAACACCAAGGGCCTCCTCAAATACCTCCAAGGCACAGCCTGACCCTAAGTCCCTCTGGCTACAGCTGCATAATGGGGTGCTTTCTCTCAAGATCAGGCTTTTTTGGGAAAGTTTCTCTTCCCCCACGTACACACAGGGACACACACATTTAGACCAGTTGATCTGAATCAGTTTTTGCAAACTATTTTAATTAAAATATTAACTTGTTGGAATAGTCCAGGTCTGCACATGATATACATGTAAAAATGGTTACTACACAATTCTTTTTGAATACAAAAAAGCCAATATGGGACAGCCATCATTTGGATTCAGCATTCAGTCATGCTTGACATTACACAAAGAGATGGGTTGAGAGAATTCTGTTGAAGTAGCTCAATTCAAGCCAGAGACTTTGACCAAATTCAAACCATAACAGAAGCAAAAGAATGAACCCACTGAACTTGCAGGTCTAAGGTATAGCCTGTTCCTGCTGCTGCTGCTGTTTGGGATAGAGGAGCTGAACTCAAGCGCTGTGTTATCACCATGCTCTGGACACACCCTCCACACTCACATGGTGAAACCCAACACAATTTTGGCCTTTCATTTCAGTTTTGTCTGTCTTTCTAACCCCAGGAAAACACAGGTACCTTTCCTAAATCAGTTTCGCTGCATTTCAACAACACTGCAATGCAAAAGAATGACCCCAAAACATTCAATTCCACATAAAAACATAGCAGAGGAAAGGACAGGACAATTCACAGTCACCACTTGCCCTGGGGGTTGACCAGAGGCACCTCCATGGGCCCCCCCTGCTTCATCCCAGGCTTCCATCAACAGTTAGTACTACAAAGCTCCTTACTAAGGGGCTGCTCAAACATGTTTTGGTAGAGTTTCCATCTTTGATTAGAATGATATGCTACGCCAAGATGCTAGAAATCCCAGTTGGATTCACCGGACACTGGCAGAGTTAAGGATTGGGAGTGGATGTTAATTTAGCTAACGAAAGAAGGTCGCCCTGTCGAGTACTGAACAGCAGCGAGACACTAGAGTATTTACTATATAAATATGTCACATGGACAATCACATTCGGAAAACCTCGCTTTTGAGCCCTATAAACATATTAAAGGCAAATCCTAGAGTTAGCAGCTAGTGTTTTCTTCAAGATGATTAGTGTGCAAGGAAAAACATTTACAAAGAACCCTGGCTGGTCAGCCCCCAAGACAGACATCTTTGCCTCAAGCCAAACTTCACCTACCTGCTCTTCCCACAGTCCTGGCTGACCCAGATTGCCCTGGCACTGGCACGAGAGCATGGGGACATCTCTGGTTCCCAGCACTAAGGGATGACACGATGCCACAAAGTCATTCAGTTATGAGACTCCCTGACCCCTTATCACTGTATGGATTTCACAACCTCCTTTGCTTTCTTTCAGTAGTACAGCAGCTCCAAGGAGCCTCTGGAAGTAGTGCCTTCTCACATGGTGTGATACGCTGCCAAAATATCACAGCATCTCAAGGGACTGTAAAAGTTGTGAAGTATTGCAGCAATGAAATTAATAAAAAGGAGCCTCACATGCAGCAAGATCTACAGTGGTG
>NW_008670743.1:10157-61864 GCF_000695815.1 Acanthisitta chloris | reverse complement strand
GGCTCAGCTCCTCCTGGTATGCCGTGGCAACTAAACATTTAAACAGTTGGCTACACACTACATGTAAACAGGAAATTGCAACAAGCCAAAAAGGTAATAAATTGGTGAATGTAGTGTAATAATGAAAAACCTGATCAATGGCATTTTGTGACTATGGCATCCTTCAAAATACCTCTGGCATTTGAGACTGATTGGCTGAAAGTCTAAACATTTCTGAATGGAGCAAAAAGGACTACGCTGGGCTCCAAGAATTATTCTGATGCTTAGCTAAAATGAGATGTCACAGTATTAGCTGTACAAGTGCATTACTTACGCTCCTCTGCCCAACCTCATCTGAGCTACCAGCAGCACAGTCAGGGAGTGCCAAAGCAGATAGACAATTTCAAACATTCCTAGCCTGTTCCCTCCAGACAGGTTTGCCTACACAGTTCTCGGGAAGCTGACCAGTGCCTTCTGAGAGAACGTCACTTCTTACACGGCACGAAGCGGGCACTTGGGTAGAAGGGCCCTGCTGAGCCCTGGTGTCTCTTGGCCTCTCTTCTCACCCTTCTTCCTTACCTACCACTCCTTGAAAATGCCTCTTTGTAGAGACAATACCCTAGAAATTTATCCAATTTAATGACAAATTAACATGGAACAGGAGATCCAGCTGTTCCTCCCCTGGATGTTGGTTTAAAGGCAGCTCGCCTGGTTTTTGCAGGGTGGCAGTTCGAAATTTATGGACATTGGAGGAGGTCTCCATTCTCCCTCAGACTTCCTATATGGATGGCATGATGAGGGCAGTCTGAGGCCCTTCTGTCCTGTCAGTGTGATGACCACCAGTCAACTCTTCTGACTAATTGCATATATTTCTCAGACGCCCTCCCTAGACCCCTCCAAAAAAGTAAAAAAACAAAACCAAAACCAACAACAAAACAAAAAACCAAAAACCACCCCCCCAAAACCCTGCAGCCAAATACTATGACATCCCAGTTAGTAAACACAAAAGGTAATGCTTTACAAAATGAATACAATATTCCATGTGCACCCAGCTTCCACACGTCAGCACCGCACTGAGGAGGCTGCTGGGCTGGTGTCTGTAGGCAGTTTCTGTTGGCAGACAGCTCCAGTGGAATTGCCACCCTCAGTTATTGTTTAAGTTATGTATAAGACATGTGTGAACCATTGGATATTTGTGAAGTAACACTTGTGCTCCTGCTCATGCCCTGCTCCGTCCGTCCCCCAGAAGCTGTCCGCCTCAGAGCCTGGGGGCTGTTGCGGACCCCTATAGCACTACTTCGAGGTACCCCCTGCATGGGCCCCGAGGGGTGACCCCATGGCTGGGGTCCACCTTGCATTGGATGGCCCCAAGCTTGTGGTGGGCCACCCATGGGATGACCCCAGTGAGGTCCTGCACCCCCAGTAGGATTGTGGGACCAGCCAGAAGCTCCCGGGTAGCTGTGGCTGAACGCCTCGGGGGAGAGATTAGAAAGAACCATATTACTAAAACCTAGCCTCATGCTTTCTGAGTCAAAGGCTTCGATCTCGCGAGCTTGGCGCTCCAGCAGGCTTCGTATCCGCTCGGTGCGCTCGTTCTGCAACGCCAGCATCTCCTCCTCAATCTAGGAAGGAAAAAAAGAGACAGTCTGTAGCAGCAGCACAGGCAGGGCCGCAGGGCTCTGAGGGACCTCTAACCGTGAGCTACCAAGGGACCTTGTCCCCATGTTTGTACATGAGTCTGGCTCTAGATCCAATGTTCACGGACACACAATCCATTCTGAATGCAAAAAGGTTAAGTCCCACAGACCTGCACAGGTCAAAGCGTGGTGAACACCAGCTGGAGGTTGCTGGTCCCTGTTCCCTAATGAATACACAAGTTTTATGATGGGAATCCAAAGTTTGCACTGATACCAACAGCTTGACATAGATTAATCTTTTAAGATGCAAAATCTACAGCTTCCATAAAAGCCTATGGGGAAAGCACCGTCAGGTACAGCCAAACACCTGCCAACACAGCTTAGAGTGACCTTCACCATCTGTAGCTGAATCTGATGATGATGACTACTGTTTTCTCCAGGATCCAATGCACAAGCCCACACTCAGCTTCCTCTCTAATGTTCACTGGCCAGATTTTCTTAGCTCATATTTATCAGCTCCTATCTATCCCTTTCCTAATTTGGTTTCTCATATTTCACTACCCTGATACTTTCTCCAGGGCGTGTGGCTGAAAAACGTGGGCAGTGCTGTTTGAATTGTGTGGCAGATTATTAGCTAGATGATATGCAAGCTGGCAACTCCAATTTCTCTCCTGTAATACTGTTCCAAATTGGTTTCTAATGGTGCTTTGGTAGGGGCACTGTGATCAGCACTCTAAGTACAGAAAACATGGGGCTACAGCCTCCTGACACCCATCAGACAGGGATGAAAGCCTTTCTTATTGAAATCTTTGCAGTCAGGTGGAGAACCAAAGAACCACTCCGTTATCTTCTTGCCAGCACTAAGAAAGCTACTTTTAGCCTCAGTGAAAAAGACCAAATGGGTAAAAAGCAGCAGCCAAGACTTTTAGCACAGCTCACTGGCATCTCCCTGCTGTCAGCAGCAACATGGCCAAGAGGTGTTATCTTGGTCTGTGCTGAAGGTACTGGGCAGAGCCTTGTACATGTAAGCACTCTCTTGCCTGAGTCAGGGAATATGCAAAGTGATTTCATTTGGAATTTAGGAAACAATCTGCTCCAGCATGAGTCATCTCCTGAGCCATTTGGGGCCTTCAGAAACTGCCTTCTCCACTTGCCTATTTCTTAGCTCTAGGTGAATGACAGATTCTGCACAGAGCAGCCTTGCTCATTATTGCTGCTGAAAGCCACAGGGTGGCTTGGAAAAGCAGAAAAGGCAGAAGGTGCCTTCTCTAACATTAGCTTTTTAAAATGCTCCACTTGGTTTTTTTCCAGTCCTGTTATCTAAGCACAATCTTCCTTTTTCAATATCTTGAGCACATCACTGTTTTCAGTCTTTGTGTGCAACACACAGGACTTGGTGTGACTAAACTACATGGAAAGGCCTAACGCTGCGTTAAAATGACATCACTCAATGGCCCCAGGATGCAGGACTCTGAAGATGAAGTGTCTGAGGCATGTGGGAAGGAAATGAGTAAATGTGAAGTCTTTTAAAGACACACTTGGGACACGCTCATTACTGGTGCAACACAAACAACATTGCATCAGGTTATGGTTGTACAGTGCCTCGGCCACTGGCACTCAGAGGCTGCGCATTGATAGGGTTGGCTACTCCCTCCTTACTCCAGGGTCAGACACGTATGCTCTGGTGAGTTACTATGGTGATGGGCACCATCAAAAATAAAGAGCAGCCTGCTGAGAAAGCAGCAGAGTCCTATGCACACACTAACTTCTGGAATCTGGTTTATTATTGAACACCAGGGACTGACTTTGCCACAGGCTACACATTTATTTATGCATATAAATGCAGACATTCATCTTGTGCACATACCTGCTCTTTCTCTGGCTGCCAGTTTCAGTTAGCACATGCCAGCAAATACCAGGTGACATCACTGAGGGACCCACACCAGAATACTTGCAACTCTAATTCTAATAAAAACAGAACACCACCTCTCCTCCCCAAAAATACCCTTGCAAAAGAAGGACGTGTCTGCCTTTGCACCCACATGTTTTTCCTTGAGTTGCTGCCAAGTGACTGTAACCCCACCAAGAAACAGAGTATCATCATTGGTCCATGACTTTGTGACTTGCAGGTGCCAGGACTGTACGTATTGCTAAATGAACCTATGGAAACTGAAACATTGTTAATGTTTTGCTATTCTAAGGCAACACAGGGATACAAACACACAAAAAAATTAGGCTAGGTGTTATTTTTATCATTTTTTCCACTCTGTGAAGTAGCACTGCTAAGCTTCCGATCCCCGTGACTGATGCCAAATGCTCCATAGGGGCTCTCCATGCACAGAGATTTCAGTCCTGGCACACAATGAAAGACTTCTACAACATTATTATTGGTGGATGTGGGTTTCCTTAAGTCACTAGCCTCAGTGTAACTTTGAACATAACACTATCTGCAATATATGCTGCTCCCCCAGAACAAGGAGCTCACTGTGGCACACTCCTTCCCAGAGCAGCTCATGCCACCAGAGGGCAATGCACCTCCAGCACAAATCCATACTCAAGTGCCAGGCTGTGATGGAAGCTGGGACCAAAATAACTAGCAGTGGTGTCTAAAGACAGCTACTACACATGTGAGTGACACACAGGAATTCTGCTTCCACACACTCAGTTGTCTGCAGAGAGTCAGGTCTAACTTGCAGGAGACTGAAGTCCAACAGGACTGTGCTGTCTTGGGGATGCTCCCTCAGCTGGCCATGAGGTGGAGCAGTCTCATGTGGACTATCCCAGCATCCACCCACTAGCCTCTGGGAGAATTTAAAGTGCAAAGAACCTCGAGGCCACAAAGTAATTGCCCTAATTTAATAATCGCCGATCAACAAAGTTGTGAACTGTTGTGTGAATGGGGATGGCTGACACCCACAGGGCAAATCCAAGGGGAAAAAAATTGCAGGAGGAAGGGGATTGTGTATTTCCTTTCACTGACTGGTGCATTTCCCTTCCCTTGGTTTGTCTAGGTCACTCACATTTCTATATATACCAGGTGTCTGGCACTGCATAGCAAAGCAAACTTCAACAAGGAGCACCTAAATACACACAGCCAACTACAAGCTGAGATCTAGGGAGCAGAAAGTCTCCCATGCCTGTGGGTTTGGCTACTTCAGTTTCCTCAGGAGACAGATAATTGCATAGGGAAACTGCAGCCTGGTCTCCACAGACTGACAAATGGAGCAGATCTGCAGTAAAATAATACCATAAAACACAGGGTCTTAAATATCTTTCACCTTTTTTTTCCTCCTCCTCAAAGACCTACTACAGATACCATGCTGCGTGGTTCTTGGCTGCTGGCTGGGGTTAAACCACAACACATGCAAATTCCAAAAGCCTCCACCCCACCTTTAGGTTGTTACTGTTTGCTCTCTGATGGTCCAAGGAAGGCTAATCTGCAGCTCAGAGACAGAAAGAACAGTTCACTTCCCCTTCTGCCCAGAGAGGCACAGCTCCCTCTGGCACACTTCAGACAGAGCTCTATCCCAGCCAGGAACTGCTCACACAGGAGGGCTGAGCTGGCAGAAAGTTTAGTCTATGTGTCACTGAGCTCTCATCCCAGAGAGACAAATACCCAAATGATCTGTGTTACTATATACAGCAAGGTAAAAGCAGTTTCTCCCTCTAAGAGCCACTGAAGAGCTGAACTGTGGGGTGTGCTAAGGATGCTCACATGCCCATTTTACCTTCTGCTCCAGGAGGGCCCGGCGGAGGGATACCCTCTGCTCAAGATCACGCAGCTCCCGATCGTGCTGGGCTTCTGCCTGCATCTTGATTTTACTCTGATATGCGTTCAGCAGCTCCAGTTCTTGCTGCAGCTGCATCTTCAAAACCTGGCACTCTGCTTCCTGTGCCTCATCCAAACGCAGCTGGGAAAGAGACAATAGAGACGTTTCACCATGGGGTAACCACTGCTGACACTCCAGGGGAGGACCGCGGGGAGGGGGAGAATGGGATGGGACATTGTTTTCTTAGCAATACAATTGGTCTCTATTGTACTTCGCTTCGCTGAACAGAGGACCTATAGTGACAAAGACTGGTGACAGTGAGCCCACAGCGCTGATGCAAGTGATGCTGATGAGCAGTGGCGCCTCAGGAACCACGATCCACACTGCAGAGACCAGACTGCTGGAGGTGCAAACATCCTCAGCTCTCCTTTTGCTAGAGGCAAAGAGAAACTCTCTTGCTCTGTTCAACTGCATTAACCAATTACCTGTACACAGGAGACTTAAGTCCATAGCCCTGGCAATGCAGGACTTTGGGCAGAAGAATATAACGAAATAAACCTAAAAACAATATGATACTGAACTTTTAACCTTCCCATCATAAATGAAGCCAGCTACCCTGCCTCACAGCATCGAGTTTGTGTACAAAGCAATGTGAGCAGGATGCAATGCGAAACAAGTGCAAAGAAAAGTGCACATTCAGTTGTAGCAAGGACTCGAAGCATTGCTCATGTGGTCATTCCTTAAAGAAGGAATCTCTTAAAGAAGGAATCACAGAACTTCCACAACACTTTGACTTCAGATTTACAGTCAAAACTCTGACTCCTCCATGACTCAATGAGCATCTTCTACCAGTGGGACATGTTTTGGTTGGTATCATCAACAAATCAAAACCTAAATGAGTTAAGACAGCCAGCTGCACACTATTTAATGATGCTCTAACAGGGATGTTTATGTTGTCACACTTCATGCAAAAGCAGTCCTCTGGCCACACAGATGCATCACTTTGCATCTCTGCAACAGCAACTTCAGCTTCAGCCTGCCTGGGGTGGGTAATACCTCTTTCCTCTGTATTTGAAAGCTGCTTTTTAAACACAGAGGAAGGACTGTGCAGGGTATGGCGTGTGCAGCAAGGAAGCAGAAAGCCTGCTGTCAGGATACAGATTGGTTAAAATGCAAACATCCCTCTTTGGCTGAGGAACCCTGGGTCCCTCGGAGGCGACTCACAGCTTGTGTAGAGAGCATTTCATTAATGCTGTGATCATACTGCTCAGCCAGGATAGCCAGCTTCCGGGTCTGCTCCTCCTTGAGCCGTTTGAGGACAGCTTTATGTTCACTCTTTGGCGTGGTCTCCAGCAGATGGTTTCTCAGTGCTTTGTACTGTCTGGTTTGGATCTTGCATGTATCCTGAAACTGCTTCTTTATCTGTAGTTCTTTTGACTGGAAAGATGGAGGGGACACAAAGAAAAAAACCAGCATGTTTCAAATGAGCGAAATATCCATTCAAATGGATATTTAGGCTTACATTAAGGATATGAGTTCAAGAATCCACAAATGTATATTAACATCTACAGTGCAAGGAGGGAAGCAAAATACACAAGAGGCAATGACTATTGCTGCAGCTGCTTTGACACTGCTACTGTGCGAAACAATTACAATACAGACACTTTTGTAACAAAGCTCCAGCCTAAATACAGCTGTCTCTGCACAAAGAGCCTCACATTTGGCACTGGACTGGATCCAGTCCTGGGTGTTGCTTTTCAAGAAAAGTTCTTGAGGGACAGGACTAATATTTATTAGCACCCAAAGCCATACTTACACATGACTGTGCTTGTATGGCACATATATATGAACAGCACTTAATGTTATGAAAAGAAGCAGATCTGGTGCATGGGAAGGGACAGGGAAAAAGAGCAGTGCTTTTTTCCATTGGGGGGTTGATGAAGATAAGATGTATCCTAACCCTCGATCTTAAGAGCCTGGTTTTCATAAAGATATTCAAAAATGTCTGGGAAAGATCAGATGCTTGAGAACATACACCACAAGAACATTAGTGCTGTGCTGGTCTAGCAAACAAACAATTCCCCAGTCCCACTGGAGGCTTACTGGAGAGGGAGTTTTCCCTTTGCACTTGCTAGCATCTCTGTACTATTTAGAGCCATAGCTGTGATTACACACAGGACTGAGAGACATCAGTCCTGGAAAAAGTATCAGGATCCAATTTTGCTGTATGACTTTGAGGAAAATAATTATCATTTTTTCTTTCATTGCCTCCAGAGCAGCTTGTGAGGGTTAACATCTACTAAGTGTTTTAAGCCTCTGAAAAGGAGGGTGTTCTGGAGTTCTCTATCTTTCTACAGGAGGGCTGGCAGGGATTATACCTAACTAAGCAAAACCCAGAAGTGATGAGTGATGGTGAACTGACAGATGGTCAAGTTCACTGTGGTAAGAACAAATAAATAAACCCCAATCACTAAAATCAAACATCAGGGCAGTCAGTATACACACTGAGCCATCCCCACTGTCAGCTACCATGGCCAAATCCTGAAACACTGGAGGCAAAACAGGACCAGATTCCTGTCCTTTGAGTAAGTTAGCAGAGTTCTGGAATCTGTACCAGCAAGGCACATATCTGTGCATGCCTCGCATCAGCTCCTCCACTGCCTGCCCCTGGCACTAACTCAAGGCTCAGCAGGTGATAAGCACAGCACTTGCAGCCACCTGGAAAGGTGCAGTGGGATCAGACAATACATCCAGTCCAATTTAGACACCAGCACACTTTGCTGCATAAAACCACAGTTCCATTCTGCTAACCTGATGCAGAAAACAGGACAAAGATGGGTTTCATTCAAACCAAAACATGTATCACAGATAGGAATGCATCACTTTTAACCTTTCTAAATTTCACAGGAAGCCAGTTCTCTTCAGGAAACCTTTAAGGTTGTTTCTCCCTGCCCTTAAGGGAAGTGTCAGCAGGTTACACATCCCCAACAGGGACCTGGTCAGAGCAAAACACTATCAGCCTATTTTGTCCTCTTTCTGTGAAGTCTTGCTTGGACACCAGGCTGTTTACAGGCTTCCAATCCAAAGGCTTTAACAACAGGAAACAGAAGGGAGGGGTAAAATTTCCAGTCAGACTTCTGACAAGATCATTTTGACCTACTATTGTGAAATACCAGCAAGAGGGTATTTGCATCACAATTAACACACTCAAAATAATAACAGCCGTTTTCACTGAAGGGTGAATTCTAGCTATGGGTCCTTCTGGTGCTGTCACAGAACAGACACTGACCGTTAAAAAACTGCTTCCAGGACAAAGGGCCTCACTAAATAACAAAGGGAAAGCCTGAAACATGTGCCCTTGAGGGAAAACGTTGCTGGAGAGAGAAACTGAACAAATGGTCAAATTATCTATTCAATTAAGAATACTTGCCTGCATTAGTCAGCAGCAGGAGAAGGAGTTAATGCTAGAGAACAGCCTTGATAAAGAGGGGATTGTGCTACAAACTGGACGGTTGTGCACAGGCTGTGCTATTAGCACTGTGTGTACGCAGAGGTGCAGGATTGACAGCTCAAGCCTGAAATCCTTCACTAATCACAGAACAGCCATGCAAAGCAAAGTGCAAGCTTTCCATGCTTCCTGCAAAATGCTCCAACCCTGTCCTCCCTGGAAAAGGGAAGGGGTTGGAGAGTCTGCAGAGGTGAGAGGGCAGCCAAGCCCCTGCAGCCCAGAGAGACCACAGATCCTGCTGCCCCGAATGCAGCCAGGGAAGAACGGACATGCTGCCCACTCATGTTTGCACCACATCACCTTGGGGAGGCAGGACTCATTCATGCTAATCTCAGAAGGATCAACCTAATACAGCTGCTTCAGTTTTATTCAGCTCAGAGTGCAGCACAGCTTCCCTGTGAAGTCATCAGCTATTTATACACTATATCCTTGGAGATTCTCAACAGCGATCAGATGGTCCCTTGTTCTCACAATCTAACTTTTCACTATTTAATATTATTCTAATATTGACAAATCAGGTATAATTTTTTCTTTTCTGAAGTTCTATTTTCAAGTTGGTTATTTTCACTGTAAGAAGGTAACTTGCAGGTGGTGAAAGCTAAGTCAGATAGGAAATACCATAAAGAGGAAAGACCTAGAACAACAAAGAAACCCCATGCTCAGTATGCCATACACTCATTTTGTTACTGGCACAGCTGAGCACTGGGTGGAGAGAAGTAGTCTGCCTCCTCAAAGGAAATGTACCAGGCAGCTCTGTGAAAGGCCTTATACTCCCTTCTCAGACACTTCAGAATAAACCACTGGACTTCTTTGGATGAAGTGAAGGCTTACAATGAAAACACTACAGGCCTCAATTACAGAGGCCCCATAGTTCTGGTCAGCCACCACAGCTACATGGGCAGCATGAGAAACCCAGGAGAGACAACACAGCAAAGGTCAGTGCCAGGAGCTTCATGGGGAAACTGCAATTGGCTAGTGTCTCTCTCTCTTCACCCCACCACTTGCTACCATCCAGTCTTAATATAAAAGCAGTACCAAGGTGAGTTAGCTAAGACTCATAGTGCAGTTAATTTTGATGCACACAGCAACACAAAGCTTTTGGGTTTCATTTTTAAATGACAATGCTTCATTACAGAAAAACAGATTTTATTCTTGCATATGGGGGAAAAGAGGATCAGGAAAATGGTGTGGGGGGGACAAAGGGTACTGCAAAGATTACATGCATGTAAAACTATCCCGAAAAGTAAGGGACATTGCTGAGAAGAGCTGTTCAAATAAAAAGAGGGAACAGTGCTGCTATGGCCTGTCTGCAACCCTGATCACCACTGCTATGGTGCACGTAGACACCTCTCCAGACTAACAGCCTTCAAAATACTTCGGCCCTGCCCACACTGCCAACAAGAGCTGAGCTGTAATAGACCACAGCTCCACCAGCAGCAGCAGCAGCTCTCACCCAGAGCTCCTACACCCCTTAGTACCTTCAGGCTCTTGGGCTGCTGCCGGACCTCCATGACGTGCTTACGCCTCAGCTCCCGCTCCCGGCGCTTGTTGTACTCCAGCTGGTTGGTGAGCTCGGTCTGGTGCTGGAGTCGGATCAGCTCACAGCGCATCTTCTGGATGGTACTGAGATGGCGAAACTCCAGCTCCTGCATGGACTCGTGCTGACGCAGCAGCATGGCGTGCTCCAGGTCCTTCTGTGTCTGCCTTTTGTTTAGCTCCTACCAGGAGGACAGAGGGAATTATTAGATTCTTTGTACTTACTTGGATTTCCGTTCACAAAGTGACATTTCACTTTGTTCACAAGGGCACTTCTCCCTTTCCAAGGCATTTGAGGACAGAGCACAGAGTTTCTTCGTCTTATCAGCAGCAGACAGCAATGCCACCGGTAATTTTTCCTTCCTCATTTCACTTTTCTTCTTCCTGTTCTAGATGCTCAACAGGACTCAGTGTCAGCATTTTCTGGAAAGGACTGTAACTGTTGTGTCTGTTGACTTTTTGGATCTAACAATTCTCCAGCAATAGGGCATTAAATTTGAACATTTGATGCCACATGATCCCTAAATGCCACAGGGATTATCAGATGGCATTGCAAAACATATCCAACCATCTTTTTACTGAAACACTTTAGATGTGGTAATTAACACTCTGAGCTGGATTGCAGGTGCTCCTGTGAGATGCACTTCACAGAGATGATCCCAGGTCTCATCTCTGCCTGTTCTCTTACCTCCCGAACCAGGTCCTGCTCCAGGTTATGGCGGCCAAGGAGCATCCTTCTCTTGAAGCGGCGACACTCCAGCTCCAAGTACTGCCTCTGACGCCTCAGTAAGTTGGCCTCCTCCTCTGCCTGGAAATGCTGGATGTTCTCCTTCTGCTTGGAGAGCCACTCCTGCTTCTCCTTCTTTGGAGTGCTCTGGTTTTCATTCAGCTCCTGAGAACAGCAAGGTAATTAATTGGGGAACAGTCAGCTCTTTTTGGCCATGAACAACTGGACAGACCTGACTAAAAAACTATATTCCAAAGCCATTCTACCCTCTCTTCTCAGGGTCAGTACCATGCCAGCTTCTGCAGAAGGCATCGTATCATCTATTCTCAGCACGTTCCAAGAGACAATTCACAAAGGAGCAAATTTAAACTATGACTATTTTTTGCACTGGCCATTTTAACTGGCCAAAATGCTGGTTCGTATCCACAGTTCCCAGACATATATATTAGCTCAAAACATCAAAATGATGGTTTGCCACCGAAAACACTTGGAAGTCCTGCCATACTGCCTGACAAACATTTTTACAGGCTCCCTAAGGACTGAGAGAAGGAAAGCATTGCCATCCTGCTGTTCAGACAAAACTCCAGCCACATGAAGCACATCAGAAAATGTTTGTGCCTTGCTTGATCAGAACACGGACATATTTTACAGTAACTCACTGAGATGTCATAACTTACAAAAACAATACGAAGAAGTTCACAGGTGAAACTTAAGGCCACAGTTTCCACTTTTGTACTAAATTTGATACGTAGCTCAAAGCATCTTTGGCAAAAGACTCTGCTTTCTTGAATTGCATCCTAGAGATGCCCATGCAGTAATTAGACTTGTTGTGATACATTTCAACTGAAGTAGGAGACAGAACTCCTCTGTATTTCACCAGTGTTTCTCGGTGCTCTGTGATCTACTGCCCACTTAGAAAAAGATTCTATGTTATTACAGAGCCCACGCTACTATAGTTTTTGTTAGATCTTTCTTGGCTCTGCTGCTCTTTAGCCTTTTTTTTCCCTCTCTCCTGGGAAATGCCTATGTTTGGGAATATTCCCCTTTGGAGCAAGTTCCAAAGTTGCGTCACACACGTTGATGGTTGAGCACTAAACGGTTCTTTCGAAAAAACTTATTTATAGTGCTTAAGGTTTCAGCCACTCCACAAAAAGAATCAGGAAGTTTGAGTTGACAGTTCCTCTGCATTTCACAGAACTCTTGATTTTCACTACAATGAAGTGGTTATTAAATGATTTCACAGTTTTCTCCACTAACATTCAAGTGTTTTATAGGCATTTCCCTTAAAAAAAAACACAGGTCATCTTTAGTGCTCTTGCTCCTGTACAGAAATACCATTAAGTGATAAGAAACTTCACTGTGCAGTGCATGGCCACTATCTGCAGCAACACAGTGTGAGAAAAATGCTCATGACCTTTCACAAACTACCTTTTTTCATTCCTTAGGATTGCCAGATTTGCATGTTTCTGGCTAAAAAGCAATATTAAACAAAGGGGAGGTTTGTACTTTCACAAGATAAACATACAGGTGCCAATAAATAAACAAACTCTCTTCCTCTAGGGTCAAAGCTGTGAAACGAATACAGTACACACAGGACTGCTCATGAAATGCAGAACTTGCTGCAACCCTGTGGAAGACCTCTGGGGCACAGTGTCACTTTTATTTCTGAATGTTCACCACTCCCACACTGTGCTATATTCACATTTCTCATTACAGATGAGTTACCTCTTTCAGCTGTTCTTTACGGAGTTTATATTCTCTCTTCTGGGACTCCAGAAAACTGTTCAATTCTTTTTTCTGTTGGGCCTGAATATGCTGTTGAAACTTCTTTTCTTCATTGGCCATCACTTTAGCCTACAGCAAATCCAGCAGCAAATTAGTCTGAGCCCCAGTGGACTGCAGCTTGTGTTCCATTTCAGCCCCCAAACCCTCCAAGTCATGGTGCAGTCACCACAATACTCACCATCCCTCTGGATAAGCATGAGACCCAGGAGCTTGCCCTCACTCTCTCCTCATTCCCCATCCCATCAAGGCACCCAGCAGAGTCCTCTTCCAGTGCCTCAATCCCTCAGCCCTATTGTTCAGCTAGTCTTGCCTAACAAAGCCAACACCTTATGATAAACTCTATGCTCAGCCCTCCACTGAGAGATCTGAGATGAACAAAGAATCAATAATGATCGCTGGAGGCAGCACCACTTCATTATCAATTATTTAAAAGCATAAAACCTCCATATCCAAACGCAACTAGACAGTGAACATTTAAGTGTAGCTGGCACATTTCTCTGCAGGCTAATCTGCCTCCACAACACAGTGGCAGTCAGTTATTGACAGCACATCCATGGCAAGAGAGAGGAAAACCCTCACAGTGTGTTTTCTGGGGTCAGTATTCTAACATTCTGTATAACACCGTGGTGAAGGACATACCTTTCCTTTAGTTACATAAACCCTTAGTGTAAGGAGGTGATGTATTAGTCTTTGTCTAATTAATAGTTTGTTTGGCTCCTGAAAACGAGACATGTAAGAGACTACAATGTCATCTCTTCACCACTGAGGGGAAGTGGACAATTCAATGTAATTAACAGACATAGACTAGTCTGATAAACTGTAACCTCCTACCTCTTTTTCCATGGCTGCTTGGTGCTTTTTAATTAGCTTTTCCATTTCTGCAGCAAAATTGTTACGCTGTGTTTCGAGATCTTTGTCCAACCTGAGGCGATGCTCATCCATCTCTGCCTTCAGTTTATTCTCTAATGCCATCAGTTGTTTCTGGTGCTGTCGTCTCATACGTTTATAGCCAGACATCTGCTCACGGAGCTCTGAGTCTTGTTCATGTTCCTGCATTTGCCTTGTCACCTAGGAAGATAACCACATCGGGCCCAAGGAAGTTAATGCTGCCTAATCTGCTTTTCAGCAGTCTTCAAGCCACAAAAGAAAACTATTCAGGAAAGAAATATGATTTTGTTGTAAAGAAAAGCACACATCCTAATGGCAGCAGAGCAGATTAAAAACTCAATTCTGCTGTAGAAGATAAGCTCACATGGACTCTAGCAGAAAAACAGTACAATTGTTACAGAGCTGGTACTAAATAATGGCCTTTTAGCCCACTGCAATGAGAGTGGATACATACACACACAAATATTCATAACATGCATGTGAAAATAAAAGCCAGCTTATTATCCTAAATGATTCCCTATATTCTACAGGGCACGTTGGGTTTGAAACTATTTAATATACACAAATTACATTTGCCCAGGTGCCTCATTTAAGCTTTTATTAACTGACACTAAACTATTTCGGTGATAGTATCTCAGTCAAGGAGGATAGCTCATACTCTGATGAAACCCTGAAAGCTCTAAGTAGCTGCACAGAGCTGTGTTCAAAGCATCCTTTCCTGCCCAGCTCTCTGCAAACAAAACCTCCACGTACCAGCGACGCTGTGCGTATAGTAGCAAAGTGCTCTCGGTTGCGATAGTGAGACTTGTGGCGAGATACTTGGGGAGGAGACTGGGGTTCTGATGCCCTTGTTCGAGGATCCGACTCCTCTCTGTAGTTTTCTTCCTCCTTATCATCAAATATTAACGTCAGAGAATAAAGAGAATCCATGTTACTAAAGGTTTTTATTTCGGTCAGGTTCAAAAGACATTTAAAGGGAAGAAAAACCATTTTACATTCATCAGCCTTGAAAGATCCTTCTGCCAATAAGCTGGATGAAGGAATCTACTGCAGCAAGAGCCCTGATGTAGGATATTTGCTGTTGGAAATTTCATTGTGAATTTTTATTACCGGGAGGAAAATTAGTAATTAAAGCTGAAAATGAGAAAAATAAATGGAAAACTGAAAGCTGAGTTAAATGCTTTACTTCAACACAACATAAAAGCTATAGAGTAGATTTTATCAAGTCTGGAAGACAAAAACATCTCTGTAACCCTGAAAGGCAGAGGGAGATTTTCATTACACCCACTGTAGAAACACCTCAAAGCAAATTTCAGAATTTGTCACGGTGTACTCCACATTCATATTTTGAGTTTGTCATTCATCACAGAGCGATTACTAGTTAGATATGATATACTAATTAATTCCCCGAGGAAATACCTGTGTGTGTTGCATATCTGGGCAAAGAACAAGACATTCTAACCACACCTATCATTAGCCAGGGAAGCTGTAGTGCTCTGAGCAAACGATGTATAACCCTACATGGGAAGAGCAGCACAGGCTCGGGGAGGCACTTCCCAGCCCATCCTTCACTGGGCAAAGGGAAAGCAGGAAAGTGGTTTCTGCCGCATTTCTTTTTTTCCATGCATCTTTGTTCATTAACCAAATATTCAAATCAAGTGCTGAGAATGTAGGTGCTCCAGGAACAGATTCCTGCTACTACTGTGGGCCCTGAACTGAAAAATTCACTAACTAGGAGGTAAAAAGGGGGAACTCTCACATCCTGTTGTCCCACAAAAGTGCTCTGCAAATGAAGGGCATTCACTAAACAAACCTATTTCCAACCTGCCATCCCAACTCCTTCTGACAAAGCAAAGTGCATTTGCAATGATTCAGTCAGTAAAGTAATTTTTAGTGAATCAACAGAAATAAATGACTTTCACAGCACCTTCCCAAGTTTCCAGTGCAGCATCATATATATTTGGGGCACAATAATAAAAACTGCAGATAATAACTTGGGATTGGAAGCAGTTGACTTCTTGTCATGATGCCAAGCAGATCCCCTCCCGTTCTACACCTTCAAAGTTCTGCAGTCAAAACCCAGTGCTTACCGGCTTCAAATGAATGACAGAGCTATTTGACATCACGGTATGGTCCCCCTCCATCATATCCAGCTCACTCTTATCATCCGAGGCATCTGGAAGACTGTTAACACTACTGCTTTGGCTACTGGCACTGATAGACATACTAGGAATGGACTGATTACTTCCGACACTGTTCACCGTTCCCGTCCTGCCGACACCGTGATCTTGTTCCTAGGAGAAAGGAATTATTAAGAAAATCCAAATCCATCAGAGTTTTACTCGTGGACATTACCAAATGGAATGTTCATTCCATTTCTTTCTAAAGGCATCCACCTGCCACGTCACGGCAGTTTCCACCCTCCAGGCATTGCCATGAAACATTTTTCTTGTAGGATGCTGGGGAGAGAAAGAATCAGCCTTGTCAAGATTAACTGGCTGATGTCAGATCCTTTTTAACAGTGAGCCTGTTAACAAGCTGAACTCTATCATGTACGAGCTACAGCGTGTCACCAGAAACTGTTCTGACACCTGAGTGCTCAGCCAGGACCCTGCACCTCGCAGGTTCCTTTCTGTACGTGAGAACTGCAATTCAGAGCTCCATCTCTGCAGGGTGACTGCAGCACAACTCAAAAAAAAGAGTAATTCATTTCCTTGATGACCTTTTTTCTTTTCTTTGCCTTGTTTTTTTTTGTGGGGTTTTCTTCCAATAAATCAAGTACAAATTTTTATGTCTTAGACTCAGAACAATCTCCAGACAGAACCAGAAGACTGTCAACAGCCTTGCACATAAGGTAAAAACAGAGGTTATCTGCAGTTGCTAAAGAGTCATCATGCAGCCTCATAAACAGGCAAAGAAAGCAAGGAATTACAGAACTGGAAGCTGACTGTTCAAGCATGAACACATGGCACAGCTTCTTGCCAGCACTAGGCATCTACCCTGTTTGTCCTTGTTTGTGCCTTGAGGTAGCTTTATTCCAAGCACAGGGAGGGAGACAGCGTTTACAGCCAGGTGTGTAAACAGCCTCCGTTTGTTTTAGTGCTATCTGAGTTGTGGTTATTTAAATGACAGCCTCATTCTCTGGTTCACTGAAGAAATCCAGCGTTTTCTCTCACCTCCTCCTCCTCCTGTGTTTCCACTGCAGGGCCATTGTGGGCCTCCTGGAAAAGGAGCTTCTTCATTTTACGATACTGCAGGTTGTCCAGTTCTCTCACTGCATCCTTTGTTCTCTGAATCAGGTCTATTAACACTGTTTCGGGTCGCTCTCGAAGAACAAACATGTGCTGCAGAACACACAAACAGGTGAGTGACCCCTCATGCCTCCAATGCACATGCTTTGAGGATGCAATGACGAGCTCTAGTTGGGTTTATTAGCTCTCTCCCTGCACAGAAGGAGAACATCTTCACAGCTTACACTGGCTCTATTTTTAGACTTCACGATCCAGACAGATTTCAGAATGATTGGGAGACATTCACTAAAAAATAAACCCAGAAATGGTATTTCACATACCATGAAAACGTGCTCAGCTTAAACCCAGATTTCTGTGGGAATTGGGCTATTTAGAGACATTACATACTTGTGGTTTAGAGGGGGAAGAGCAACAAATACCATATAAATGCTAAAGGTGCTAGGCTGGCTAGTATCTTTAACCAAATGCTAATTAACTCATCAGCTAACTCTCACTATAAAACCATTTTCCTTCTTTAGAAAAGCTTGAGAATCAAATATCTGACATAGAGCTCTGAGTCATAAAATAGGCAGTGAACCTTAGAGCCCAGTCCTGGAACACTTTGCCACGTTCTGCTCTTTTTTTGGAGCTATTCACTCCATCCCTCTGCAAAGGTGACTACATTTTGCCAATAGGTAGAACAAGTCCTGTCTATGTATGTCAGAAGCAGCTTTTGCAGTCTCCAGATGCAATGTGCTGTGCAAGCATGAGTCATTATTAGCACCACCACCACTTTCATTTTGTTCCTTTGGAGAACTGCATTGCCGTTTCCAACATGTCACATTCCCTACCTGTCCCTGTGAAGTGGCATGCAGCTGTTTCAGACTATAGCTATGGAAGGAATACATTCCCAAACGTTTCATTTCCATCAATGTTCTCTTTAATTGCAGCACACTGCTCAAAATAAAACCAATCTGCAGAATTCTGAAATGGCAGGACTACACACCCACACCAAAACCTTCCCTGGATAATTGCATTTACTTTCTGAATAGACAGTTTTGAAAGAGGCACAAGTCCTCAGAGCCATTTTTAGGTAACAACATGCAAAAAGGTGATGATAAAACCTTCATAAATAGCATCCATTTCCCTGCAATGCAAAAAAAAATTTGGAAAACCACTGTTTAGCAGAAAAAGGGCCAGGATAAAAGAAACCCAAAATGTCATCAGTACTGTAAAGAGAATGATAAGTTAGCAAAATTCTGAATGCCACCTGATAGCACAAAGGAAATCCATCAAAGTCAGCCAACAAAGCAGCTCTAACACGACTTCTATGCAAGTTCTGTTCACTCAGGAACACATCAGCCTCCTGCAACAATCTACCCCACTGGCTTTGCCTCCAGTTTAGAATGAGGAAAGCCAAGCATCTGCAGCACTCAGAAGCAGAAATAAAGAATAAAAATATCTAGGAAATAAAGCAAGAGAAAACATGAGACTGCTGAAGCTTATTCATGTCAAGGAAAAATAGGAGGAGGAAAAACTCTTCTCCTCTGTCCCCTTTCCCCCAGGGATACTATTAGAACAGCAGATTTCAGGTCTGTGTAAGGCACATAGGTGATGGCAGAGGATACAAAGCTTTTGGGGTGCATATACAGCACAGAAGAAGGAGGGAAGTAACAAAAGGTATTTGTCAGCAAGGCAGCTCTGTCGGGATTAATTATAATCACTGGAACGATAGGCTGAGTTTAAGAAACCGAAACTCTCCACAAGTTGACAGTCATCCAGTGTCACTTGATGGGGTGACCTTTTATGATGAGAACTTCTCCCAGACTGGAGAGTCACCTGGGGAACTGCCTGAGACACTGCAGAGGGGCAGTGAAGCCAGGAGTGCCAGCTCAGTACACCACACAGCACCCTCAGCTCAAAGGTGCTCGGGCAGAGAGAGCATCATTAACCGTAACCTTGTACAGCAGGTGAGGGAACATCATCACAGGGCATGGCCCCTTTTAACATTATGTGGAAAACAAAAAGGACATGCAAGCCAACCTTCAGAAGCTCCTCTGATGTAGGCCTGTCTTGAGGAATTTTCTGGAGGCAAGAATCTACGAAGTTTCGAAAATAATCAGACCTGTGTCAAGGAGAGGAAAAAAAAAACCCCATCTGAGTTAACGACCCAGTTTAGCTCATGAAGGAATCAAGACAGGCACATCTGGGTGCTCCTACCAGAAAAAGTGGGGAGAAACCACACAGACCCAGTACTTAATCCTAAAGCCTCTTACATCCCCAGTCTAGCCCACTGCAATCAGCAGGAGGATCCCTTTAACCTCAGCCTCTGACAAAATGTTTTGGCTCAAGAATGTAAAAATATGGGCCAGCTCCAGAGGAAGGAGCTCCGTATAAAGACAGGCACCCATGTAGTTCAGTGTGAGCATCAACCCTAACAAATTATATATATATGTTATAAGGGCAGGATTATAGCCCAAAACCAGCAGCATATCAGTTGTACAGGTTTTATTTCTTTGCTCCCTCACCTCCCATCATGTAATGGGGCTTTTGCTACTGTAACTTTTCATTAAATTGTTGCATTTTTTTTTTGGTCAGGAAAATGCATCAAGTGAGCTGAATGTTTCATCAAGCAGCAGGGTGTGAAACAGCTTTAACAGAAAATCTCAGAAATAAAAGAAACTTCTCTAAAAAGAGGGAACAATGTATTACGTTAGAGGCCTAGAACTATGGCTCAGCAAACCATAATTAGGAAGTTTTTAACTTTTGAAATTAGTTTACTGTTTCAAAAGGCAGTTGTTGAGGCTGGGAGGCACAAAATGTTACTACTGTGCTTTACTCTTCTGGAGTTGATGCAACAGACACTTGCCACACACAAGTAGTGTCTTCATCTCGCAAAGCAATAATGGAACGGAACAAGATTTAGGCATTGACTGTGGTTTGTGATTAAGAAAAACACTAAAAACCACAGTTTTGGCTAGCTTGGAAGCTTCCAAAGTTTACTGACCCATGAACAGAATTTTTTACAGGATCTTATGTTCTCCCAGCAGCCTGTCCTGTTTCGACTCCACTCCGGAGTCCAAAATGTATATTTAGTAACTGGTCAGTTTTGTATACAAAATGTATAGTGAATCTAATGAGAACCTTCCAGCTCACATCCTCCCAACAGGAATCCAGCCATTTCGAGAACTCAGCATGACAAAGCACTCCATTTACAGCAATTCCCTCCAACATTCCTCCCTCAGCAATACTCACCATTCATTAGACTGTAGTGTAGGGGATTCATTCTGCGCTATGTGATATAAGGCACTCATTGCGTTCATGTTAAACAAAGGAGGCTTCCTTTCCGCTGCACACAAGAGAAAAGAAGTTTTATACAGGGAGATAGTCTCATGGTTTTGCTCTTTTTTTTTTTCCTAGTTTACATCCCTTTAAAAAAGAAAACCACATCAGCAAAATCCCCATTGCCGGAACATGGAACCCCAAACCAAGCCTACCCTGCAATCAGACAGATATGTTGGCATAGGTCCTGTGCCATTGCAGAAGATGAAAGACCTTTGAAGATCAAATGCCTTGTCCTCTCAAGCTTTTAAATTACGTGGTTTATCATAGTTGAGTTCTCTGACTCATTGTAATGTACTAAAATAGGAGTAAGTGAACAGTAAGCTCTATACTCAGTATTTAGCCACTAAGCATTCTTGGTTTCATACACCTCCCTCCCTACCTTTTTTTTTTTTAAACTACAGTTGCTAAAAAGCTGAGAAATATTTATTTCTAGCAGGACAGCAGTGATGAAGAAAAAGCTGGTTACAAGAACCATCAAATCACACTTAACTGACTAAGCACATGGGCAGGAAGTCAGCGACAGGCCAACTCTTTATACTATTTTGAGAGTTGCATTCTCTTTGGCTCTTCTCTCTCTTTCAAGCTTGTGTTACTCTTATAGACTGACACAGCATGAAAGCTTAATGAGGAAGGAGATGATCTCACTGTAACAACAAAATTGAAGCTTCATCAGAATGTTTATGGGGTAAACTTATAAAGCTCAGGCTCGCCATAAACATTCCAGAGCTGCTGCTTAGGCCGGAGGACGTTCCTACATGAGTGAAAATCCAACAGAAAACTTTCTTTCTTCAAAGAAAAAAAAACAACCCGAGGAAAAATTAATGCTAATTTTCTTATTCTGCTTTTCAGTTTGGAGTAAATAGTAGCAGTGAGCTATGGATCAGAGATCAGGGGTCACTCACGGCTATGGCAGGATGGACTAAGCACCACAAATTCCTCAGAAAGGGTAAATTGAGGAGTTAATTCTTCCCTCAAACATAACACTTCACCTCCTCTGTCAGATAACTAGTTGCTGCTACCAAGGACCAGACTGATTATTCATTAAACTGTTTTAACTGATTGTTCTCTTTGGCTTTTTTCTCTTAGCTCACCTGAATAAAACAGAACTCTTCAAGAAACCCTAAAACTAAGCCCTCAATGATGCCATTTCTCAAACTGACAATTTGAGAAGACTACTAGACATCCCATTTTTCTGCTGTCTTCCCATACTTCCTCAAACCAACACAAAGGAGCCAAGCACACCGACCCAGCCTACAACACTCTGCTGTCCTGACCTAGCCTCACCTCCCACCACGTTAGCAGCCCTAGACGAAGCCTAACGCTTCATCCTGCAGGAACGCGGCGTGCAGGACTCCCGGGGGTGTGGTGGCCAAGATGGGAGCCTTGCAGCCAGCCAAGTCTCCTTACTCCACTCGGAGCAGGATTCTGTCATGACAGTCACACCTCTTCAACTTGCTTTGTATTGGCAAAAAAAATAATTTTTTTTAAAAAAAAAAAAATCTCTGCTCTGAAGAAAGAATCTATTTCATGTCCTGGAAGAAAATGAAGTTGACAGTTTGGAATGCCAGACAGCATTTTTAGCTAAACTGTGCACTTCACATGGATTAGTGTGTTCCTGAGAGCTCTCACTGCCCGGATGGGCTGCTCCTCCACCGAGGTCGACTTGGAGTACGAGCGATCAGATCTGACAAGGATGGGAGGACAGCCCCAGGTGCATCTGAGTAGTGCTGTGCATGGTGTTGTGCTTCAGTGAGGGCATTTTTGTTCCCAGGAAACACTGTGTGTTAAATTGAACCAGAATGCCATGCTAACATTGTCCTTTTAAACTGACATTCTGCTTTAAAGAGGCTGTTCTAATGGCAATGGCATCGTTTCTTTATCACTTCAGAATTGGATTATTCCAGATCTTCTTCTTTAAGGAAAAAAAAAATATCCACACGTGACAGCATACAGTGCACACAGCTTTGAAGCTGTGTACTTAACCAGAATTTCATTACTGCAGAACTTGTTAATGTATCTTAAATTTTCACGGAAACAATATCAAGTTAGAGCATTAAATATATTTCCACACTGGTACTTTAGATGGTTCAATTCTAAAGCTGTTTAGCAATAGACTGTTTTCCAGTCCAGAAGTTAACTGCCTCTCCCACAGAATGTGAACACTGCCAGTGATATCATCTGGCTATTGCTTTTGTCTATAGAACTCTTTCTTCAGGTAATGAAAACAGCAGTTCAATAAACATCAAATTGTAGACCAGATCTTGAATTCTAGAGGCACATTTAGTTCATTTCTCTAAAACTCAAGTCCCAGAGAAACCAGGACAAGGAATCACTGCACTGTGATTCAGCTGAGTAAGTTCTAAACATTAAATAACTACATTTTATAACTTTTCAAAGGAAATAACTTACCTAACTCAATACAGGTAATTCCAAGAGACCAAACATCTACTTTGCCATCATACTGCCCTTCATCCATGGCTAAAATCACTTCTGGGGCCATCCTAAAATAGGAAATTTGTGCTCATCAATGGCCAGTGGAACACATTATCATCACCATCAGTACGAAACAGGCTGTTCCACTGATTTCAGCCACCATAAACAACTCACTCCCCAAGCTATCAGGCATGACCACGGGATACTGGGAACAAAAACCAGGCACCCACACTAGTACAAGCCTGCAGAGGCTACATGATGTTCTCCTGTGCTTTGCCCAACTCTCCATTTATGAGTGTCAACACCTCCTCACCCTCCCACATTTCCAATATTTTAGCTGGCTGACCAACTCTGGAGAAATAATTAGAGCATGCAGTTGTGTAAACACTACAGATTAGGTGTAAGAGATCAAAAGCATACAGGGGATCTGCAAAGGGGTTTGCCCAATGAACCTGGCCTTTCCTATGAAACAAAAAAACACCTCAATTATTTCAACAACAGACATGGCAAGAACATATGAATTGCTCAAACCACTGGGGGGAGTGATTAAAATATATTACAGATGATTCAATCACACCTCTAGCACTTAAGGTCAGTGTAAGCAGAACAACAAAATATTTTTATTGCTTTCTGTGAACTGCAAACACAAGGATTCACAATTTCTTGGAAGTCAGAGCCTATTTGCTATTTAATCTTTGCTTTTTGCAAAGTACATTCTGTCACTACCACAATTGGAAGATGGGGAAAAACCTAACTCCAATAAGCCCAAGTATATTAAACACTCAATAAATGGTCCTTTCACTCCACAAAGCCAGAAATAGGGAAAACTCTTTGGCTTACCAATATGGCGTCCCCACAAATGAGTTGGCAGGAGATGCTATGGAAGCAGACCCAAAGTCAGCAAGTTTCACCTGTCCTGGCTCTGTCAGCAGGATGTTTCCTGCCTTGATATCTCTGGTTATGGAACACAAAAGTCAGTGTTACTCCTCTCCAAAGAATAAACTCTTCTATAGGACAGACTCCAAAACACACCAGTATTCACATGGTCGAGCTACAAAATATCCACACTTCCTCCAAATACAAAGTCTTTAACCTTTAGGGTAATTTTTTTTAATGTGGCCCTTGATTATGGAATCCTTTGCCTTAAATATTAGTCTTAATGTTTATCTTATAAATCAACTTAAAATGGCACACCTGGATAAGCTTCATATACCGTTCAGCAAAACCTTCTGAACCAAATATGTCTTTAAAAAACATTGGTAAAGGACATCTAATAATGGAACTATTCAAATCCTTCATCCTACCAAAATGCAGCCAGGTACTTTAAGCACAAAGAACATTTGCATCCCAAACTTCCTGTGTGCTTCCCAACATGTAAAGTTAATTTTCCAAGTATTAATGCTCTCCCACCCCTGCAATCTTGGCCTTGCAGTTGCTACAAGCTGGCTGGGTGAACTTAGCCCTAGTGACTGCTTCAGGGACAATCAGCATCAGATCAAGGATTGAAAAGCTTAGCACACTCAAAGGAATCCTGCAGAAATCATGAGCACCAGCTGTAAGTGCCTGTGCAGACACACAGCTCGCTGGGGTTTGGCTACGATAAATCACTCATTTGGGAGCACACGGACACTGGGAAAAGAAAATCTCTGCTCACAATATTAAATTTGGGATGAAGGGGATACAATCAACAAAATAAACTACCTGTGTGAGACAGCAAAAGTAGAACCACTTACCTATGGATCATATTGTGAGAATGCAAGTATGCTAATCCCTGGAGAGCACCATGGGTAATTGCTGCTATTTCCACTTCTTGCAATGGCTTTTTATGAACTTCAGGAAAGAATTTATGTGAAATTCAATGTTACTGAAAACAATACAGTTTGCAGCATACAAGAGAGTACTGTTAACAATGTAAAGAGAAAGTATTACAGTTTCATCTTCACTAGGTTCAGTATGAGAAACAAATGTAAAAACAGTTCAGAGTACAATCTACAATCAGATATAATCTTCTAACTGCAAACCAGCAGTTCTTCACTACCAAAGAAACTACTCTGCAACCATAAACTACATTCCTGTCAACTCTGTGACCATTCTCCTAAATAACCATTGAGACTCAATATCCAGTTTTCCATTAATGAAGCTAAATCCCAAACCCTAGAACTTTACAACAATTCACACATGAATAAACTGTAGCAATACAGATGAGACTGTGGCAGCTCAGCCTTTTGTCCTGAAATGCTTCTGGCAAGGGAAGGAGATGAACAACTTACTGGCCACACATATATCTTCAAAGAAAGATCACTTCAAGAAGCCTGACAGAAAAACGACCACTTAACAAAAGACCTCATCAAGCAAAACCCTAATACTGCTGCAGTGCTATTTCAGTCACCAGGCCTGCAGTTGTTAGTGAGCATTAGGATCACAAGCAAGGGCTTTCAGAAATAAATCTTGAACTGTCATGACAGGAGAACCTAAAACTCAGAAGAAAACAAATAGCTGACTGACAACTTTAAAATAACATGAACTAAGGGGAAATTAAGAACCTAGGAAAGCCAATATTCTACATAAAAAACATTCCAGCCATGTAAGAATTTGATAAACTACACACTCTGCTCTCCAATAATACTATATACTCAAGGACAATTCTCTGATGTTGCAACCTACTGAGTCAGTACTATACTTCTGACTTGCAAACCAACAAACATGCATAACATACCTTCTAGTAAGTCTGATGCTGATCCTAAACAATATTCCATAACAAGCTGTATGGGAAGAAATTAAAATAGTTAGTAAATGTGTGTTTTCTGGACTCCCATAGAGAAATCTAGAACTAATCCCTGAAGCACAGAGTGCAGACTGCCATAACAAAGCAGGTATTGCTTGGAACCTAAGCCCCATCCCAGCACTGTCACACTGAGCCCTCCCACAAGGACAGCTCTGACTGAAGTAGCACAGCCCTTCTGTGTAAGGTACCAAGCCACAACACTTGTGAGGAAGGCAAAAGCACATTCATAACCAGCTCTGTATTGTATTACATATCTTATTTTATATGCACATACTTAACAGGAAGGTTAAATTGCACTTAACAACCTTATCAGGGTATTAAAGGGCTATTTAGGGATTTACTTAAGATTTTGCCCCAGTCAGATTTCAAAAAGAGAACTAACACTTTGCCCTACAGATATACTGAAGTTAATTCCTGAACAGTACTTACAACTTAAAATATTAGTACAACAGTATTTCTTTAGTATACTGTATACAAAATTTTCAGTGATGAGGGTACATTATTTCAAATACTCAGTTCCTCAAGCTAAACACACCGAATAGCAGCTCAGTTCCTTAGTAAATCTTGTTTCCAAGAAGCACATTCAGCTTTGCTGAGCACCTGTAAGGTCCTTGGCTCTGCTCATCTGAGCCTGTACAATGCCAGTGCTCAGGTGCCTCCCAAAAACCAGCTGGAGAGATTTTAAAGCTCCCTTAGCCCAGGCAAGGGAAGTGCAGAGCAGCAGATGCTTACCCATGCTGTATGCTCCCGCAGATAGCAGCCTTTGTATTCTATACTGTTAGGGTGTTTTATTCTTTGGAGGAACTTGACTTCCTTAATAATATCCTGCCATTTCTGTAGAGAATAAAAGGAACAGAAAGACTTTATAAAACTGCTACTTTTTTTTGAGTTGTTGTTAAGTTAGTATGTCATTTAATTACTTTAAGAGGCAAAACTATCTCAAGGTTCCAAATCAAAACAAATCTGCATCAACACCATGATGTTCCCTGCTTAACTCCTCACCAAAATTAGTTGATTAGATTCTAATGTAAGGATCTCTCATCGGTGTAACACTTGATATGTGTGCATAGGATATACTGGAAAACACTTACTATCTGAGCAAGCCCTCAAAAAAGAAATGATCATCTTTTAAGGGACACCATTTCTACTGTCAAATCAAACAAACACCCCAGCCTGAAAGAAATGTGGGTGATAAGTGGCCCTCAGCAGGACCAGCTGGCTCTCTCTTAATTCTTGTAGCCATAAAGACCTATCCCTACTAGTCACTATATTACACAGGACAAGACTCCATTTATCAGCCACTAAATACCTGACAATGTTCTTGATAATGTTTCTCTGTTACTAGTTTAGTCTTTACAAGGACTGATGTAAAATGAGTTACCTGCTAGATAAGGGAATGGTTCTGCAGCATAAAATATATATAAACAGATAAAACAAAGCACAGGTTTATACCAAGGGGAGCTCTGCCAGTGCAACTTTAAAGTACAGAAGAGGCCAAAATCACAGAATCCTAGAATTTAAGGGTTGGAATGGACCTTACAGATCATCCAGTCCCAACCCCCTGCCCTGGGCAGGGACACCTCCTCACTAGATCAGGTTGCTCAAGGCTCATCCAGCCTGGCCTTGAACACCACCAGGGTCGGGGCAGCCACCACATCCCTGGGCAACCTGTGCCAGTGTCTCACCACCCTCACAGAAAAAACATTTTTCTAATATCTGACCTAAACTTCCCCTCCTTCAAGTCAAGTACCACTGTGTGCCTAGGCCCTGCCATTGCTCCCCTCAGAGTCCTCCATGTCCTCCCATCTGCAGCATTGCCACACACAAGAAAGGTAAAAGCTTATAACAGCAAAAGTACAACTACCCTGAAAGATTTTTCCAACCAAAACGCAGTAGCTGAAACCATTTAAGTATGCAGGTGTCAACACACTAGCGTTGACACTGCAAATGTTTTCGAGCAAGAGTATCAGTTCTGAGAAACTGTATCAGTAGAGAAACCTCACCCAACACCCAAAGGTTCAGAAGCTGTTTTCCAGGTCCTGTTTGTCTCTCAGCACACTCTCCCTCGGGTGTGGGTATGTGGCTAGGACTCACAGAGAGGCAGAGGGCCCACCTACCCTAATGCTTTGGAAAACGTGCAAAACCCAAATCCTCCTCAATAAAAATTTTCATGCTAGAGAAACAAATGAAACCAGGAAACAAATTCCAACTGAGGCAGTTGATTGACCAACTGAAGCTTTTCTCAATGCCAGATGTGTCCTAAGAACGACACAGAGCAGCTATACAACAAACTCTCTCACTAACAATGGAATGACTCAATTGCCTTTTACCTTCACCCTCAAAGGCCTTGAGGTACTAAGCAATACAAACCAAAATCACCACATTAAACTTCTACATTGGGAAGAGAGAGGTGATATATTAATCAAGAAGTATTCACGATTTCCTGCATTAAAAAAGAGCTTCAAGATCACATTAAGAGCACAGTGTGACATTTTTCAAAAGTCTGAAACTTATTTTTAGCATAAAATATGTCCTTATTTTAGAGAGCAATTGTTCCCATCAATGATAAAATCTGATTATGAAACCAAAGTAAATACAAATGATACGAGGATGCCCTTAATCAATTTTCTTTACATAGGCTAGATCATAACTCCAGCAAACTTCTGAACAAGACAAATAAATACAGCAGTAAAATAGAAAGTGTTTTAATCCTGGTCTTATTACTTTCTTCAAAATAAAGAAACATACGCATTGAAGCCAAACAAAAGCTATTTCTGAAGCATGCACAGTTTGGTTTCATTCATGTGAATAGAGTATTTATAGCTCACAGTAATTAAAACAGTAGGACAAGTAGCAAGTACAAATTATTCTTTCATCAGTACACAGTTAAACAAGTCACTGCAGTGACAAAACAGAAACAGGCATAGCAAATTTAACTAGGGAGCTAGAATTTAGGACTGCTAGAGAGACACTGCCACCTCTACCTCCTACACAAACATACACACACAGAGAGGAAGGAATGGTTCAGCTCCTTGGAGTGCAGATGATCGATACACAAAAGGCAAGCACAGAAAGCAATGAGTTCTCAATCAAACTCATCGGAGCAAGACTGTTTCTGAGATTGGAATACAGAGAATGGAGGGAGGGAACCACCAATGCCTCGAACAACATGCTTACAATAAATAGTCCTGTTGAAAAAATCATGCCATGGTTTGATAGATGTTATTTACCAGAAATAATACCAAATCAGCTGCTGGTGTCATGTTGGGCTTTTCAGGAATCTGTACTAGCACTTAAACATTTCAGTATAAAATCAACTATCTCTGCTAAGTGTCCTAGGGAAAAAAAGACACATTGGGGGTGGCCATGAAAACACTTAATGCCCAAATCTCAGAGGCTCAGTTTTACAGCCTGCAAAGACTGCCTTATGCCCTGGCTTGGGCAGCTCTTCAGCAATTATGCTGCTCTTCAGCTTTTCACACTCATCCACTCACCACTGTGCTGCCTTTGTTTTAGCTGCCCATGAGCACAGTCATTCCAGGGAAGGATATGCTCTGCCTCAGGACTTTGTACAAGCAGGGCTCCCTCTGCACCTCTCACTACTGCACCCACTGCTATTATTCCTTTGTCCAGGAAGCAACATGGATTTTTTTGGAAAGGTATTTAAAATGGAATGTATAAGGGCAATAAGACACTAAGACAAATCCAAATTTTTTTTTCCCTTCTACACATTTATGTGGTCCCAAAAAGAGTTTTTTGTGTCCAGAAGAAGACAGAGTCCAACTCCCTCTTCCAGGAGCAGATTAGACAGAAACACAGTGTGAACAGTAAATTAATTTGTTTTGTTTGCACAATACCCTCATTCACCTTTACAGTTACAGAAAAGATCTCTCCTGCAGGAACCAAAGCTAATTAAAATCATCCCATACAGTAAGTATTTGCAGTGGTCAAGATTTAATAGGTAACATGTTCTACATACCTCATTGGACTGCTTTCCACTATATGACATTTTCTTGATGGCCACCACCTCGTTGGTGCGCACATCACGTGCCTGGAACAGGAAAACATCATGCATCAGTTTCTTCAGGTCCCAGTTCCCCATAAGATGCAAACCAAACATAAAATAATCTTTAGCCCTTAGTTAACTTTTACAGAGTTAAACTAAAATATCTTCCAAGGGCTGTGACTGCTGCATCTATTAGAAGTTTCTTTCCGAAGTGGAAGATCACCCTCCTGTCTGTGAGACAAGGTGTGACATTTTTCCATGCTCAGGATCCAGCAAGTCTCTGCAGGAACTGAGTGCTGTGACTCGTAAGCTAGAAATCACAGCTTATAAAAGCAGCTCTGATTCAAGCAGAAGGGATTTTCCCTAAACCAACTTCTCTCCCTGCTCAGGTTCATTCCAGACTTAACAGAAGTAAGGCCCAGCCCCCTTGGCCCACTCCAACCATAAGCAGAGATGTCACAAGATGCACAGAAGCTACTTGCTCCAGACACCAGCAGCTTTCTCCCCAGTGCTCCCAAAGATTAGCTACTGTGTCTGAAAGGAAGGCAGATACAGAGAGATGGCAGTGATCTAAGTGACCCATCTTCAGATTAGATTTTCACCTTCTCAGCCCCACAGGACTGTTATTTACACTGCACAATACATGCACAAGGCTTTTGACACTCCAAAGGCAAAACTCCTGACTTCAGACAGCAACAATCCAAGGTAAGACTAGACAAGAAATTTTGGTTTTTTCAGCACCAAAGCAAGGGCTCATTCCCCCAGGCAGGAGACAGGACTCCAAGCTTTCCTCTGCTAAGAATTCCAGCAGCATGGGAAGGTGGTGGAGGAAACACCTCTGTGTCTCTCTGATATGAATAACCAACTTGGACATGAAGCCAATGATATCAATCAGAATAATGTGCACCACAGCATTCACTGATGAAAATGCTGATTTTAATACAGTTGTACTATCAAGCACAGCCTATCAGAACATGGATTAATGAATTATTGGGGCTCTGTCTTTTGTAAAAAGGTTTTTCAGTTATGTTTTAATTCTGCTGTTCATTAAAGAGACTCCCAGAATTCCCTGTCAGTCTTTATTTCAACCAGTTATGATAAGCTTGAACCAAAACTATTTTTAGTTTTCTTTCTGTTTGAGAGGATCTCACTGATATTACCTCTAAGGTTGGGTGGGGGGTGCCTATTTTTGCATTTTGAGATAAAAAAAAGGAAGAATAAAATTCTGGCTCCTAGATCTTTATTAATTAAAGACAATCTCTGAAACATTAAATCAGAGAAGAACTGCAATAAAACAGGCAAGCAAAATACTAGAGTAGAGCAGAAGAATCTCAGCTCTAACAAAAGAGAGTGGGTTATTCTTCTGCTCCATCTGCAGTATTCCAGTGTAGTAAGTTTCCTGTGTCAAGCAAAAGCTATTATTACACTGCAGAGAGTAGGGTAAGGATAATACCAAAATGATTCAGAGGTGCCAGACTTGCAGTTTGTAAGAAACTAAAACCATGAGGTGAACCAGCAAAATTCGTGTCAATTATGAAAGAAAAAAAAAACCAAAAAACTTTTTGCCATTGCAGGACGCAACAGAAGCAAAGAGACATGAGTAAACACTCAGTCAATTTTCAGTAGGATCAATATATCACTCCTTGCTGGGATCACTGCTTAAAAGGGAAGGTAGGTAGGTACAACTAACAGTGAACACTAAACTGCATTTAAAAAAAGGCAGGGGAGATTTCAGGATTATATGGAGTTTTCTATTTGTTAATTACCCTCACATCTAATTATCAACACCATTTTTTGGCTGTATGCAATGAAAACTGCCTGGTGAGAGGCCAAACCCAAGCAACTCACCCCTGACTGTGTTTGCTGAACACCTCAGTCCTATAGCAAGGCTTGGAGAGGGAGAACCATCCCAGCTGACACCCCAGGAATGCTAAAGTCATGGAGTTTCATTTGCATTTTTAGTTTCCTTGTGATCTTGAATAACAAAAATAACAGTTCCTAGACAAAAGCCAGGAAGATGTACAAGCACAGCTCACTCAAACCATCCAAATGAACAAGGCTTTTATGACAGACATGTATGCACATATATCCTGCTTTGCTCCAAAGACTGCAGACAAAGGAGCAACATCTGGTGACCAGAGTAACTTCAGCATTGATACAAGCAAAGCACTAGCAAGGGAAAAGCAGAGCATGTCACTGGCTTTGGGGATATGCTTTTAACCACTTAGAACTAAACTAGATAACTTACAACTATAGAGAACTTACAACTTTAGAGAAAGTTAATTGTTTGCAGTAGCAGCATCAAAATCTTGTTAAAGCAATATAAGAATTTTTTCTCTACCTTTACAGAGCAATAGGGCACAACACCTAAATTCCCCCATGTTTTACTTCTTCATACTTATTTAACTCACACTAAATTTCCCTTTCCATACTGTCTTTCTCAGCCCCTGGACTTCTGTTTGAGGTATGGGATACATTATATGGAACAGTTTCAGATCCAAGCTCTCAGGACTGCCAGTAGTAAAAGAAGATACAACATAACTTACAGATTAAAACTTCAGAACAGAGATAGCAACAAGGTGTCTTTATCAGAAACTCTCTTGACAAAAACAAAACCCCCTAATGGGTTGGATCTGTGCAAGGCCCTTTTTGTAAGGTCTTTTTGCAAGTGCCAAATTAGAGGTACTTTCTGTCAAAGCAGCACAATCCAAACACCAGCAAGTAAACAGACTCTACAGAGAAAAAATACTGATCTATAATGAACTGGTAATCTAAAATGGGGCAAAGAGAAAAAAAGGGGCTAGAAATTAATGGCCCCTGACTTTCCATCTCTATGCAGAAGGAGCTGGTAATGGGCAATCAGCCCTTACCACAAGGACAAAGTTCAGGCAGGCTGTAAATGCCTCTGTGGCAGCTTCCTGCTGGTGTTTGGGAATGCTGTTCACATCCAGCTCGTGGGTTACCTCCAGCTGTTTGCTGTGTTTCCATACCCATGTGGTTCATCTGTGCTTCTGTAAGATACAGTGTTCCCAAAAAGCTTCCATAATATTTCCACAGGAAAAGCAGATTTGTCAGCTCCCTCCTTCTACAAGCCCTCTTCAGCCAACGTGAGTAAATGAGGTGAATTTAAGGCTACAGGTGAGTTCTGTTTCATCAGAAAACACCTCCTCCCCCAAATCTGTTCCCAGACAGTGGTGGCTCATAGTTTTAAGCAGGGAACAAAATTAAGAAGCTTTTCCTAATTAGTTCATCTGTGCTGCATTAAATTTGTGCTGGAAGGTTCCCAACATGGTCTGCTGCAATTATTAACACTGAATAGGCATCTCATAAAATAGTGACACAAATGGCTTTCTGAAGGAAAATTGGCAGGTTTGGCCACACCTCCTATAATTATAAACGTGAAAAGGTTTTCTGAGGAAAATGTTTTTTTCATGAAGGCCTCACAGTACTTGGTTAACACACAGCAACCTGCACTGAGGTTACCAGGAGGATCCCACTGTGGGTTTTGCTGCACAAGCAGCTTGGCAAAAATTCTGCTGTTGAGACAGTCACATCAAGTAAGTTTTATGCAGATGGATACTGGGATTCTTGTCTGCAATAGGAAAGGATGTGACAGGACACATGGCAATAAAAGCACCAACACTCAGGTGTCAAACACAAAGAATGGCTTTGAGGGAGCCTGGGGGTATGCACAAGGGAGAGAGAACTCAATTTTCTCTCAAGGAACAAGAGAGGATAAGGGGATGATCAGACCATGAGAACTGCATTGCCAGTCAGGACTGATGGAACACAAGTCCGTGTTTCAATTTGCAGATAAATCCCTGCTGGCAACATAATGATGCACCTAAAAGCACTAGGCAAAGACCAAGTTTCCAGGTTTTTCTTTTCAGCTGGTATGCAAACACCTTGCAGATACTGCGAGTTGTGGACAGAGTGAGACTGTACACAAGAAAACATCTCTGCTCCAAACACCACGAAAAGAGTTACAGTCATTTCTTTTCATCAATAATACACTCAAGAAAATCTATGCCCACAGTTTAAAAAGAGACACAGCCAAAATTCACAAGTCATGGAGCTACTTACAAAATAAACTGCTCCGAAGCTTCCATGGCCAATCTCTCGGAGATCTGTGAAGAGCTTTTCTGGATCTTCTTTGAAGAAGAGCTCTGCAATTTCGGGGTCCTTCAGGCTGCCCGCTCGGCTGGTTGATGGCATCCTGCTGGGCAGTTAGCCGACTGACTATCTGGGTTTAAAGTGCTGCTTCAACCCTTGGTTCATCTGTATGAATGGAGCCTCTTCAGCATGGATTACTGCAAGAAAAACATTGCAATCCTTCACTGATTATCCTCTCCTCAAAGAGCCCGAAACAAGCTACAGCAGAGCAACTTCCACTTCCCCCAGAGCAAGCAGCCCTGGTGTGCGAGGCAACACAACCTGTGTGCTGGGATAATGTCACAGCCCCACTGTGACACCAGTCAAGCATTTCTCCAGAACACAAACCAAAATCAAAACACAAAATGAGACGTGTTCTATGCTCCAGCATCTGCTCAGTCACCTGCAGAGCAGTCACAGATTCTCTGACCTGCAGCGATGACCAGTTTGTCACTAGTGAGCCCACATTACTGTGACACTCTTCCTCTGGAGTTAAACCCACTGTGTCTTAAGGAATTGTTTGGATCTTGTGATGTCTATCACAAAGTGCCTGTTCTTCAAAGGCTTATCTGCAACCCCCTTCTCCAGAGGAACAGCATCCAGAACAGGAGACACTCAGCTCCACACACAACACATGTCCTTCTGCTCTGCTCCAGCACAGGCAAACACACGCTTTAATTGTGATGGCACATGAGACAATGGACAATAGGCCATTGGCAAACACTTTCTTCAGAGGAACTTGCAAATTCAGACTCAATTGGGAACGTACGAAATCCTTTCTGTCTGCACCACGAGTTAGCTTCCATTGACTCCAAGTTTTGTGTCTTGGAATCTACCCAAAATAAGAGTATACTCTCAAGTTGTGCTAAAATCTTACTGTATTTTTACAACAGGTGATTTCAAACAACCACTACAAGTAAAATGCACTTCTCCTCCCCCATTAAAGGAAGGCATTGGGATTTCATCTCAAATCCCTGTAAATTGTCACCAATTAAAACAATTCTGTCACTGGCAAACAGTTAATTACACATTTCGCTTCTTTCCAAAACATTTCTGTCTGGCCAAGACTTGTGCTTTTTTTATTCTTATTTTGTAGCTCAAATTTCTTTTTTTAAAAAAAGTTGAGTGTTTTTTCCCCATTATGAAGATGTGAAGGACAACAAACCTGAGTTTTATCAATGTATCAGAAAGCTCTATCCCTGCCCATTTCTCCTCCTCTTCTGAACACTATAAACTCCACCTTTCCCCAAGCCTCTAGACCATCAATGAATCATTTGTTTTCCACTCCCTGCAGAGCAATTCCTACAAGGATGGAAAAAGACATATTCCTGCATGTTTGTTCTCAGTGGTTCTCTGCTCTAGACAGTTGCAGCACGTCAAAGTGCCAAAGACTGCCTGCTCCTTTTTAGTCCAGGGATCTGCCAGCATCGTTGCAAAGGGAGCAGGACTGCGAGAGACAGCCAAGACATACCTAGCTGTAAACTCTGCAAGAGCCTCCAGTTTTTTCTGATGAAGATGTGTGGGAGAGAAAACGTAGAGAAGGGAAGCAAAATCCAGCATTTTCATAGTTTCCCTCCAAGCAGTCAACATTCACCAAGATTTATAATGCAACCCAGAAAGTGTTTCCGTGCTAGCCCACTCTGAGGGACTAAGGAGAAGCTGACACTCCAATCCCAGTGGTGAACCAAGGCTAAAAACATGTATATACACACACACACACACACACAGAGAAGATATGCAGCTGCTCTCAACTCTGCTATACTGCACTGCTGAGCACACACACATTTCCCAGCCATGCAGGATCACTGCAGGAGCCTGGGAAGCAGCAGCATCCGCACACGATGTATCCAACTGCCAGCGATGCCGAGTGGGATGCACAGGAATGGGACTGCCATATCCCCACCTTCCCTTGCATAACACAGAACTAATACCATGTGGGAAGGGAAATAATTAGCTCCAGCTCAGCCCGTACCTGAAGCACACTACAGTTATGAATACTGGAGGAAAAAGTGGGGGTTTATTGTTATTTTTTCTTTCTTGCTTATAAATCAACAATATTCCACTTGATTCCAGCTCTAACAAGCACATAACACTGAAAGACAACTGTTTCACATTTACAGCCCCCAACGAAACAATAGACAAAAAGCGTGTCAGAAAGGCAAGAGAGAGGAGCTGGGGGAAGGGAGCTGATAACCAGAGCACACTCAGTATTATTGAAGGAATGTTTCTTGGATCGACAGTAATGATGTCATGTTCCATCTTTTAAGAAGCATCAGATTCTTACAAAAAGGACATGGTTGTTCAAAAGCAACTGCTGCAATCCCAGAATGCCCTTTTCACTACATCTGTTAGTCAGAGGGGCTAGGCTTGGATAAACCTGCTAATATGGCCAAAAGTCACATGTCCCCGGGAGCGAGCGTGCGTGTGCGCACCAGCGCGAGGGGAGCACCCTGCTCACTGCTCAGATGGATTACAGCCTTCTCCCCCTCTCCACTGACCCCCCGAAGCACAACCAGCCACCAGACTCCTTCCTGGCATCTTTTCTGAGCATGTCTCTGCAATGTCATCCGCAGACTTCTCAGCACGGCTAAAACTCCCACCAGGCCCACCAACAACACACACAGATGTGGGATGGGACAGAGCAGGACTCCTCACCTCCTGTGGGACAGCTTAAAACACAGCTTTTCCTCCTTTAATCCTGAGAGCATTGAGACAAATTTCGTGATCTTTATCCTTAGAAATAATTGCTGCTTTGAAATGCATGAGAATAAAAGCATTAAGTGTTAAAATCTATTTAACAGAACAGTCACAAACGTGTACATGACACTGTGCTTATCTGATCTGCTTAGATGGAACAATAAAATGCATCAATGCAAATTCCATCCATAAGAAAGCTTTACACAGTCTTGCTTAATAAAGTGCTCCCATTTTTTTATGGATGGTACAATACTAAATTGCTTCAGTCTTCTTTTTACCCAGACAACAGGCCCTGCCTGCCAAAGCTCAGCAGTGCAGCAGCAGAGCTCTGCCTCCTGCCTTGCAGTAATGACACCTGAACGCTGTGGGGAAATGGAAGGGAAGGCAGGAGAAGTGGCATGCAAAGTGCTTATTGCATTATTTTAAGTGTATTAAAAATACAGACAAGGTCTAAGATTTTTTTTAAAAAAGAACAACAACCCTACAACTAAACTGCACTGAAAATTAAATCACTTACCAGCAGGCAGCTGGTTCTCTAAACTACAGTCAAGTTGCACGTGGGTATTTTACATTCTTCCACCAGTGCAGTCTCTTCACTACAGGTTTTCTGGATCAGTGCAGTGATACTGCTACATTCAATTGTTCCTAGTGGATGGGCCTGATTATCTCACCTTAGACAGCCCAGATCAGGAGGTGGCTGGATGCTGGCCCTGGCCAAGAGACAGGCACTGCAAACAGGACACAGCACCTGTGACCGTGCCTGGCTCTGCAGCCTGCAGAGGAGCTCAACCTACCTGCCACCCTGCAGGCTGCTAAAATTAGATCAAATCAATTCACATTTTTTCCTAGTTGTCAGTCATACAACAAGAGAATATTGCATTGCATAAACACAACTCCTGGTACTTAGATCAGCTCCACACCTAACCAACGAGGTGACGTAGGAACCTGAGAGAGATTCAAAGCAAACCACGGAATGACCAAGGACAGGACTGGCCCAACTATTTCCACACAGTAGGCTGAACTCACCAAGTTTAGTTAGTGACTACCATTACTGGTGTAAATGACACTGACTACAGGCCAAAATGTTTTATCAAATTACTTTCATCTGAGCAACTATCAGTTAGCACAAACCGCACACACATCCACAAAAGTCTACGAATCGATAAGATGTCACATCCCTGTAATTATGGCTACACCAAATGTACACACACACCCCTTGGACCTCTGACATAAGGAAGCTGAAGATGAGGACGGGATAAGACCTGTTCTCTTCAGAGTTTTCTGCCTGCTGCCATGTCATCTCAAGCTGAAGAAAGACCCACCCCTGTGACTAACATCCCCTGGGACGCTGCAGAGCAGAACAAGCAAAGCTTGAAATGGTCAGTTGCCATATTTAAAGTGCATATTTAAGGCTTATGCTACAGAGACCTCAGAGAAATTAAAATCTGTCTGCACTGCACTAAACTCTCTGACGGCTGTTAGTGTCACAGATAACTGTTTCCATGTAATAAATCCATGTACTAAGAGGAGAATGTGTTTGGCCTTCCCTGCAGAGGAGGAAACCTACTCACTGAGATTTCTCACCCAGTGAGAATGGTGGTGACTAGGAGGTACTCACTTGCACTAACCACGAGATGCAGCAAAGCACTTTTAGTTCCTTGAGATGGTTGAAAAGTTTGCAGAAACCAAATGAAGACAGAGTCACTTGCAGATGATTAGCACTAAGGAGCAGCACATGTTGTCCATACAAATGACATCTCAAGGAATTAATATACCCAACAGCCTTCAGCTTCTATACATAAGAATATCAGAACCAGAGCTAAACAAATAGCATGTGAGCACAAAATGGAAACAACAAACAGATTTCTGCATCCATCATCCTCTGTCTCTCCATTTCACCAGGTGCAAGTCACGCCACGAGGTCCCCAGCAATGGCCAGGGATGCTGACAGGAATCCTGTCCTTCACCACTGGATTATAAACAAAGTTATGTACAATTTGAGACATAAATCTGATATAATAGTCATCTGCTATCCCACACACTCAGCACAGTAACATCCATAAAAACTTCCCTAGTATCAGGCACAGCTACACTGTGTATTTTTCCCTGATAAAGTGAACATTCAGCACAGAAAACTACTGGTCATTTGCAGACCTTAGTCAAAGAAATTAAACCACCAACAAAACAACCCCCACACACCACCAAAAAAACAACATCCCACCACAATGTAACTTCACTTGGAAACTCTTTTTTGTAAGCATCTGCACTGCATGCAGTGCAAACAGTTGCTAAATTTCAGTGTAATTTCCTCTGGCAGGATCTAATGCAAAAGCATCAAATGGATGGGGAGTTGAGTGTCATCATGCAACTGTCAAAAAAGGGAAAAGGGATTTTCTCTTACTTGCATATGGGTCAGATCCGGGGAGTGTATGAAGCTGAGATTAAATTATCCTCTCAACACACTATTAAAAATTTCCTGAATGGCTTCCAGCTGACACTGAAAATTTCCACAACTATCATAAATATGATAAACTCGAACTACTGAAAGAACTGACTTCTAATTTCTTTTTTCTTTTACTTGCAATTATGCCAAAGTAAGAATTAGAAGGTAAGAATACCTAAAGAATGAACAGATGCTAAGAAAGATTCAAATACTGATGTATAAAAATTTCTGTGTGGCATTGAACACTTGACTCAAAAGCACAAGCAGTTTTTTGGAAGTAGCAGACAAATCACTTCTGAGTTTTATGAACTCTGAATAAAAGCCTGCAAGGTAAGAAAAGTAAGCAGTGTAAGAAAAGCAAGACTGTAACCTGGAATGGGAAGTGGAAGGGCTGTACAGTCCATGGGGACACAGCAGAAAAGATGATGATGGTCCAACATCAGAAGAAAGAGACACTGATCACACCAGGCAGTGCTGATGTATGTCACTTCAGGAATGATGCTGCTACTCTTGACTACACTGTGTGATCTGCATATAAATAGGCCTTTAAAATTTTAGCCTGATGAATGCTATGCATGGAGTTACCTTATCCAGAAAGCTAAAAGGCAGAGACTCCCCAGTACTGGGCCCACTACTTCATGTGCTGTTCCCAAAATGCAGGTGCCAGGCAGCCTGCTGAGGTGGGGCCTCTCCATCAAGGCACAGAGAGTTTTGTTGCCTTCTCTGAAATTCAAGGGATCTGCAGTCAGTGTGATAGTCAGATTCAGGATTGTCTTCCTATCCATCCTTCTACACATCTCAGCAAACACAGGGACACACATTCATCAGGTCCTTCATGATTCCTGGGAAAGTACATTCTTGATCACTGTGCTCAACTTCTTCCAGCAAGCTTGTCAAAACTACATCTGATGGTTTATATTGCTTTCCTTTTCTTCAAACTGTTTTTAACCCAGGCTCTGGTCCACCCAGTCAACTTTTTTCCTGTTCTGACCACAGCAGAGCAGCTCTCAAGTGCCTTAACATGCACTGGACACATGGAAGAAGAGTTACTCAGCTCACAGCAGAAAGCAGCTGTTTCCTTGAACAGCTAAAAATCACCTTCCTATCCATGCTCACTGACCCCACAGTAGATGGCATCAAGACAGTTACACTCCAGGTGACTGTCACAATGGAAAGTCTATCAGCATCTCCAAGCCCCTCAGAATGGACAGCAATTGTAGTCCCTTGACTCCTGTGAAACCTCATACCACAGACTCCTCAAGCACTTGGCTAAGCCTCTCCACCAAGCTAATAACACGTTACTTTTTCTCCTCCTAGTTCTGCAATTTGGAAATCTTCCTAGAGTGGGCAATTAAGGAAGAAAAAAAAAATCCCAGAAATGAAACAAGAAAAGCCTGGAGTTGCAGCAAGTGGCATTTAGCTTCTCCCATGCCCTGCAAAAGGGGCAAGAGGCACTCGGGAACATCTCCCTCGGGATCCTGCTAACTTACTTTTACCACTTAGCACTGAGCTGCAGCTCAAAGGAAAAAGTGCTGACAAAGTAATGAACTTGCCTTTCTCTTAATGATCTTAAAATCATTCTTTTTAGTACTCTTCTTCTCCACACTGGATCCAGCAGGACTGTCTATCATTAAGGAAAAGGGAGGTGCAGATGAATGACATTCTACACGAGACTGTTAGAAAAATGCTAAAGACTCAGAAAAAAAAATCCAAAATGCTGTCACAAAACTGATTAAAAAAGAACCCCCCTGAAATAGTGCCAACTGCAAGCAGAACAAAACCTCAGAATAGGCTGAGCAAAATGGATTGTGGAAGGTGCTTGAGGACCATGGGAAGCTCCACTGAGACACCACTTTCCACAGTGATTTTCAGCCCAAGTTGATGCTCCTCTGCATTCTGCCAGTCCCCAGAGGAAGGGAAAAGACACGATCCACTCAATCTCCAAGTCAGGAGTCCCTTCTGCTGCCAAAGCCTGAAGCAGGTGAGATCTTACAGCCATGCTGGACACTTCCAGAACTAGCCTTATAACATGGTCTCTAACCCCATGTACGCCCGTGTAACAACTGTGCTGCTTCCTGCACATGGACCAAAATTCTGCTCTGCAGCTGGAGTTGACAGCAAATTCTGGTCATGAAATGTATCCCTTTCATATCTTTCACATTCTCCCATCTTTGTCTCTCTAGAAGGAACAGATTATAAGGAGAAGATGAATCTGCACCTGGATATTAGAGTGAGTTCTTGCAGGTTTTTGTCCGTGAGCACCTATGTTCAAACAGGCTTTTCTTCCCCACACAGTACAACTTTCTTCATCTAACAAGGACCAAGTCTACCATTTCCAGTTAGATTCCTTTTTCCAATTTCTTTTCTGAAGATTTTTGAGGAATGGTTTTATCCTGAAAAAACCTCTTTGCAGATTTTTTCCTTTTCTCTCTGCTTCTCTACCTCTGTTTTTTTCTTGTATTATACTTCTTCACAGAATAGCCTCAGGAAGACACTTTTATGTTGGAGCACTGCTTGCATTTCTCTCATACATGCACTTGTAGACTCTGTGCCTTACTTTGATTTCCTCTCAAGATTCTGACACTAAAATGTCCATCATCAACTCCTTGAATTACTTACCCCAGCACACTTTCTGATCCTGCTGAGCTGTTCTGCTCCGATGTTTACTTTCCAGGAATGTCACTAGCAAAAGGGGCAGAAAGTTGTGTTTCCCAAACCTCCACTGACAAGCTCAAGATCTGTGTTTCTGGGTTGGGTGTAAATATTTGTTAGGATGATGCACACCAGCAGCAAAGCCAACAGTGCAATAATTATTCTGTGCTTTCCATTTCAAACAAAATGGAAACAGATTTCTGTATTCCTAATTATTTCTACATTCTTTCAAGTTTTCTAAGTAGTGGGAAAGATAAACTGGGGAAGCTGTCCCTGTGTTAAAGACAGATATTCTGAGCAAACCAAATCTATTTTGACAGGTTACATATGCCAGTTACAAACAAACAGGAATATACCTAACACTACCAGCACTCCTGAAAATATCAGTTTTGTTTACTGGAAATTTTTGCAACATCATTCACCCGAGAAACACCAAATTACCACTGACCCTTCCACTTACAGATCACAAATGAAAGACATTACTGATGCAGCTGAGAAACATCAATGCAAAAAAAAAAAAAAATCTTGTTTTTCCTTCTATTTAAAACAAAACATCCCATGGGATCAAAAATTAGACCTACAGAGCAGCTGAAGAATAGCCAGCACTCATTTCTCAAAGACCAATGCCATGCAAGTTCAAGAAGTGCTCACCATTCCCTGACATATTCAACACTAACATCTCCTGGATGTCTTTGCTTGTGATAGTTCTGGTACATTTATTAAGAAGGTCAGCTCTAAATTTAGTGATTCCTTAGGCTAGCAAAGCTATGAGGAAGGCAAGTGGAAAAAATGAAATCTTCTGTCCCTCTTCTTTTGCAATTCATTAGGTTCACAGCTGTTGCCAACTCTTTTCTTTTACTACGTAAAGCATCACATTAATAAACATTCTGGGAGTACATCACCAACTCTCCATGGCCATGTCTCCAGGACTAAAGAGTGCTAGGACAATTCCAGCATGGGAGATGCTGTGCTGGCAGCACACTGGTCAGGAAGAGGCTAGCAAGCAGCCAGTTGATGAGAGTCAATTAAGTCTAGAGGCAAAAATACTGAGAAATTCCAGCTGCCCATAAAAAAAAAAATTACTTAGATATCCTAATGGGACTTGAGTTTAAAGAAACCTTTTCTTGACCCCTAAGCAACTCTGTCCCAGAACAATAAATAGAGTAAATGTAAGCAAATTAGCTGTTTTGGATTCAGCATAAATAACTCAAAAATAAGCTACTAAAGCTCACAACATAGATAATTACCCTGGAGAAAAGAAGTAATTAAAAAGTAGCAGTATCACACAAAGTTTTAGAAAAGAGGCCTAAAAGGAAGGAATTCAAAGTCTTACTGACCAATCCACAAAAGAAAGAAAAAAGAGCTTCCAGATGAATTCCCCAGAGTGCAGAACAACTCCAGAACACACTCCCACTCCAGCCAGAGGCTGTGACCAACCCCCCCAATCCACTCTTATTTGAGCAAGTATGAACCTGGCAGAACTGAAGGCAGTAGGAGGGACCTAAGGTAGAAAATTAAGTTAAATACAAATAGAAAAATCCAAGAGAAAACTGGAAGATTCTGTGGGAATAACCTTACAAACCAAGCTGTGACAGCGAGAAGCCTCAGGCAGTCGCCCAGCCTGACCCACTACCAGGCTGGAAAAAAGCCAGGCAGGAGAACAAGGGAACAGGAGAGAAGGCAAATCACCTGCACAAAGAAGAGGAGTTCTTCCAAGACAAGCTGGTCCTCCCATAAATATACAAATTAAACATTACTGACCTATGTAGATGAGTAACCAGCTGCCCTAAGGTGTGACGTAGCTCCAGGGTGACGTACACTGAAGTCACAGCTGCTGTTCCCTTCCAGCAGCTGCTGCTCCAGAGCAGCTCCCAACAGCAGCTAGAGCCAAACTGAACAGCAGAATTAACTGAACTATTAATTAGTGCGAGCAACATGCTAATTACTTGGTGACCGTGATACACTACAAACTAGCAAGCCAAACATTTCTGCACTAGACTATGTGTCATTAAAATAACAGAACAATTCCAAAGGAGATTCAAAAAGAAGTGGAAAAAGTCTTGCTGACAAAATTATTGTGAGAATTAATTAGTCATAGGTGAAGAACAGAAATATCACCTCTGAACTGATACAAAACTCCGAAAAAAGCCAGAGGTCAGATAAATAATTACATATTTTGAGCAAGGGAAAAGGCTCTTGCAAGCAGAGTGACCACAGATACTGTGCAGGTCCAGCAGAATATTTGCATTTAAGTTCTGGAATGGGAGGGAAAGATATCCAACAAGTTTTATTTAGGGCAGCTGACAGCATCAAAAAGTACACAGGAACCTTAAAAACCTTGAGCAACAAGGCAGAGGATGAAAGGTCAAAAAGTAAAGAACCACCAAGCACATATCTACTCTTGAACTAAACATAACTCAGGAGCTGAGCCTGGTGAGACAGCTCAGGGAAAATTACTGCACAGTTATGCCAAAGATCATGTCAGACTGGTTTGTTTTTTTAAAACAACATGAAGAATTCATCAGAAAAATAATACAGAATTTCTGACACTACATTAGGAAGTCTCTGCCATGGCCTGCTCCTGGAGATGATTCTTCACTCACATCTAGCAATAAAATGGAAGTACAGTACAAAAAGGCCTCAGAAATGGGAAGTCATAAATGCCCAAGAAGACAAACTAAGCTGGAAGAGGAAAGGTGTAAGAGTTAAAAATCATACATAAAAAGGCTATGACAAGTGCTCAGACTCCAAAAACAAGGAGAGAGGCCATAAACTGTAAGAGCAACATATTTATAACAGAGTGAGGGAATACAACCAATCAAGCTATAAACAGCAAAATTAACCTGCAGAAATGACTGTGAGGTATTGAGTCCGAGAGGCAGAAACATTCCTTTCCAAACCAGACATTTACAGGAGTAAGAACATCTACAGCCAGGTCAGATAAGGTATTCCTGGATGCTCCTGGCACCACATCTGAGGCATCCAGTCATCACCACTGCCAGAGACAGCAGATAGGACCAGACAGGCGAAGTATTAGAACCTGGATGACAATTTTTATATTGCTACTCTTCTAGTGCCAAACAAGCATCACCAAAACACACCTAGTTATGATAAAAGTCTATCTCGCTTAACACAGGAGTTTATAAAATATAGGACTACTACCATAAACAGAAAAAAGGTTTAGTGAAAGGGAAATAATGAGAGTCCCTTACGAGGTTCTAGCAAGACACAGGTATGTGATGGCCTTTCCTCCCTGGGCAGAGGCAGAGAAGTCATTTCAGCACAGATGAGCAGTGAAAGACTGTTCTGTTCTTCAGGAGTGACCAACCCATCAGAGCACACAGAGGCATCAGCAGTACAGTGAGGGTATACAGCTGCCAATGAAGTTTGCAACTTACAGCAGGTTCAAAAAGGGGTTCAAACATATTTCAGCATGAAAAGAGTTTAAAGCCTTTTATAACTGTTAAATCTGTTCTACCAGATTATCTGCACCCATAAATGGGGTAGCTTTAGTGAGCAATTATGTCACACGTTTCTAGAGCCCGTGAGCACCTCCTTTCCTGCTGGAATTCCCCAGTCATGGCAATTTGTCCAGTTTTCCTCCAGCTCAGGTTGAGTATTTATTTTTCCAGTCTCCACATGACTGAGCAGAACCATTTTTTGAACAGCACACAACAAGAGGATGAGGCAAACAACCAAAACCAAACAACAGAAAATTAAAAATCACCTTTTTCACTATTCTACTTACTTGAAGAAATGCTTCTCCAGTGGTTTCTGCAAGGTCTGGATCCCCTCTCTTTATGCTTTTCACTTAAAACAATAGATGGTTTTCAGAATGTATTAAGATAATGAGCATAACCTTTTAATTTGATGAGTTTTATCTGCTTTCACAGAGAAAATGCTCATTTCTACTAATACACAAAACAATTTGTGTAGCATTGGCTCAGACATGCAGAATATGTCTCAATTGGATTGTTAAGATCATAGGACTGAAGGTCCAATTAAGTCCTGTTCCTGCTATTTTAAGCAACTTTATAATAGAATCAATCATCAAATAATAACCAATTCCTGAGAACTTCTCAAAGCCACTACTCTGATTACAGGGCTGCTCCAGAACCCCACTCTGCTTTGATTAGGAACCAATTTAGGATGAAGAACTGATTAAGGCAAACTTATTATTTTAAGTTTACACTGACTTACTCTTTCTCCCACACCAGCTTGAGCATTTAAAAAGTTTTCTTCCCTTTTCCAAGCTGAGGGATAAGCACAAGTAGAGGTATAATATGTGTCCCCTCGGCCTGTTAGCTCAAACAGCAAGTCAGTTTTGTCTCTCTTTATGATGCAGAAGAGAGAACTGACTTCCCAGACCATCCTAACAGCCCTTCAGTCCCAAATGAAGCTTTTGTTTTAAAACACCCCTGACCAAAATTCTCCACATCTGCCTATTCCCTGGATATAGAGCATTAAAGTTTTAAAATCACCGCTGCATCAAGGGATATACTCAAGTCTTTCACATATTTCTATTTCTAACTCATAAAGCACATTTTTATATTGCATATACTTATATATAATATATCTTTTGTCACGGCCTGACCATGCACTTTGTACTATCCCATTTAGGTATCCATATTGCAAATCCTCCAGCTCATTCAGTCCTGCTGCTGAGACTCCAGTTCTCCTCCGGATTGACAATGTTCCCTAACATTGCCCCAGCAAATTCCATTAACACAGTCCTTTCATGTGTACGTCAAGACCAAAACACCATTTAAAAGTGCCTGAAGACTGAGCCTTGAAAACTTATCAGCAGCTTCCCTTCAGCCCTCACTTCCTCACCAGCATGAATTCTCTCCTGTAGCCAGTTCCCAAACCATGGCACCACACTTGGCTTTACAGAATCTCCAAGATGCTGCTGTGCTGTACTGACCCTCCCCAGGACACCCTTGCTCCCCATCACCTTCCCCTGCTGCTGTGGCTGGGCAAGACCACACCATCACCAAACTGCCACAACGAATGCAGTGGCTTCTGAGAAAGACTTAAAAAATAGGTACCAGCTGCACAACCCTAAATCCACCTAGACAGGGCACCAGCAGTGAGAAGAGGGAAACTGGTTGTGTGACCCTGGGAATAAATCAGCCACCCATGGCTCAGACAGCCCTGGCCCCTGAGCAAGGAGGGAGACAGGTACCAGAGCAGAGGGCAGCAGCAGCTCATTCCCATCCCACAAGCTCCTGGGCCATCTGGTCAGCACAAGTGCACCAGCCTTGCACTTCCAGTGGCTGGGTGGGAACAGAGACCTCTCCATCCTGGCACAGAAGCAACCCGGGTGGTCTGTTTACCCAAGAAATTTTGGGCAGGTCTGCTGAAATTCCATAAACCCTAAAGATTTGTTGTAGAAGCTCTGACGTCACTTTCACACAGGAACAGCCATCCCAGCAGCAAGAAATGAGGCTAAAGCAGGAGAAGTTTGTCAGGCCCTGCTTCCCAAATTCCGGCAGTCAGTTTGTGTGCTGTGTTACAGCTGTTCCGACTGCTGACATCTCATCTCTATGTACTTATATACCCATTACCATAGTAACCAAATTCCTCAGAACATATAATGCAATTTTTGTATCTAGTGTATTAGAACAAAATTATTAAGGTTACAAAGGCAAGCACTCCAAAATTAGAAAGTGTCAGAATTCAGACTGCCATCTCCCTTGCCAACCCATCTTCTCTTGCTGCCTCCCTCCCCATCTCCCAGGCTCCCAAGCCACCTCTCCTGCAAACCTCCAGCTCCTGTTCTCCATCAGCTATAGCTCCTTCCTCTCTGACCCCTCTGCAGCCCAGTTTCACTGTACTTCTGCCCTGACATATTCTTATCTCTCCCCTCTCATCTGACTTTTATACCTCCTGCATTCACACCAGGCATTTTCCTCCTCCACACGCTGCCTGAGTGCTCTCCAGGAATGATTCACTGAACACAGGACAGAGATTCCTGACAGTCTAGGAACTGGAAACAAGAGGAGCACCTCTTGCAGGGAGAAGTCCTTCTGCTCTCCCATAGCCAAGAGCTGGAGCATCTGCTGCTGCTCTCCAAGGATAATTGCCTGCTCAGCACCAGGAGCTGCAAAATGCCTCGGCAACATATAGTGCTGGTTCACCCTCTTATTGCCCTTGCACTGCAAGAATGGGTCCCACCAAGGAATAAACTCCTGTTCCAGGAGGTGTTTTGCAAACACAGAGTCTCCATTCTGATAGAACCTGTATACAGAAATTAACCTTTATGCTTTACCTGCCTGTATCATCATTATTTCATACATACATCCCTAGGAAGAAGACACATGCACAGAATGCTAAGTGCTGTGTTCTCTCTGAACAGCAGCACCTGCAAGCACTGTGGAGTCAAAAGTGGAATCCACTGCAGTGGAACACACCCAGCACATCTCTCCTTACAGAAGGTTTACTAAAATGTCCATCAAATCACAGCCTGTTGCTTGAACTGCCTCTCCACTAGAAAGACAGGTTGAGTCAATACATCACTCTGCACACACAGAAGGTAAATGACTACATCTTTTCTCCAAAAACCTGCTTAAAAAAATTTATCTGGCTCTTTTCCGGTTTTGGCAGGACTGCTAATTGTCCTGAACACAAGAGATGAAAGAGGTAGGTCAGCATCTGCACCTGAAGCAAATACTTGGAACAGAAATTCAAAACCAAGGCCCACAAAGCAGGTTTAATGCTCGAGCTCCATCCTACCTAGGTTAACTCTTACTGGGAGTACTTAAACATTTCTCTCCTGTACAACAACTCTTCAGCTCCCAAGCAAGAAATGCATCACATTCCCTGGCCTGAAGACAGGAGGAAAAAGCTTAAGTTGCTTGAATGTACCTACTAAGTGGTACAGCATTTTAAGACTGAAAAGGCACTTTCAGCTCCAGTAGGTACACATCCATCCTATATTTGACAGAAAACTGTGATCAGAAACTAGTCTATTCCAACAGCACAGATCCAAACACCTTTATATTTCACGAGATCTTTGTGCGCTCACACACAAAGCCACTTAATCCAGCTGTTCTCAGCAATCATTCACAAAAGCAAATGAATGAAAAAGAAAAAATCAGCAACCATTTCCACTCCTACCCTTTGGCTGAAGGGAACGATAATTTCATGGCTTCAGTCGATGGACAAAACTATTTTCTGTGCCTTTAAATAGAAAGTTAATTGAGATATGGTAGGACCTGCTCTCACATTTGGGCTTTCTGAAAACAAGGTTGTCCTGACTGTTTCAAGGACTCTGGGCCCAGTTTTTGCATGAGGCAAGGCAGGGAGCTGCCAACAGGTGACTTTTCCAACACTGACCTGATCTTTGGGAGATGAAGGAAAGGAATAGCATTGCAAAGGAAAAGCCAATTAAATTAGTCTTATATTTCTCCTCAGACACTGATGCTGGCAGGGGCTGAGCTGGAAGGCCTGTCCTGGCCAGCACTGTGCTCAATGGCAGCAGTGACTGCTGTAGGAGTCACTGATTTAAAGGCAATCAGTGATTTGGTCAAAGCCAAACCACCCTGCTCAGAGGCAAACAATCATGCCATCATTTAATGAAGGATGGGAACTGGAGATGATTAAAGCTGCCACCCAGAGCTATAACCACGTGGCACAGCTGGAGGAGGATTGAGCTCTATGGTCTGAAGGGCTCCTTAAGAAGGTCTGCAAATATGCACCAGAGGGGCCTGGCTATACCAAGACATGAAGAAGTTAAACACCAGGGAATGAGAACAGTCAGAACAGCCCCAAGAGAGCAGCGACACAACAGCCCTTGCCAGGAAGATGCTAGAAATTTTCAAAAATCAATCACCTGCTGGTTTGTTTTGGTGCTGGGGTTGCTTTGTTTGCTATTTTTGTTCCAGAAACAGGGCTTGGTATTCTTTCTCCATTTTCATGTTAGCAAATGGACGACTCACACAGAACACTCCAGTTTTCTTACATGACACCTCCCAGAGACCCTCCCATTTCCTTGGAGAGTTTACCAAACATTTTTAGACAAAGCAGGAAAAGTTGGCCGCATTAGAGTTTCAATACTGGAGTGGTAAACCTAAAACAGTGAATAACAAACATGACCACTAACATCTGACTCCAACCTGCACAGAGCTAGGGAACATGGGGGCTGAAGGCTGTCTCTGCTCCAGTGGCTGTTTAGAGGTAGATGTTATCAAATTCCTTTCACATCTGTTTAGATTCTGGGAGACAAGCACCCACATCAGACACAAAAAAACCACCCTCACATCCTTCTGGCAGCATGCTATTTGAAGGGGAGCAGAGAAAGGAGAAGCTGCCTGCCCCAAGAGGCTGCCTGTGAAGGGCACGAGTAGGGTGTAACAGCAGAATAAGACAGTGAATTTTTTTGCACTACTGCAGTCTGCACTGCACCTACTCTAGGGATAAATAAAATTCCGATCTCCACAATCTCCATGGCTGTCAATCTGACACCTTTTGTGAATACTAAATTCACACATACAAAGAACTTTCTCCTTTGTAGGTTTTGAAACATCTCACACGCCGTTTCCCACTGCTAACGGAACAAGCAGCATAATTTCATACCTGGCAATTTGAAGCCTCTTTTTCAGCAGTTTGGAATAATGGATTATGCCTTTTGTTTGTCAGTAGGAACAGGCAAATAAGAGGGGAAAAAAAAAAGCCAACCCAGTAAAGTTTCAAGCAACAATTCCTGCATTAAAAGAAGATCTATTTGCTGACTGCTCCCGTTGGCTAATAAACAAAGGGAACGTCAGGTGTCCATTTTACAAATTTTAAGGATCTTGGATTTTTGAGCTGGGAAAGTAGGACAACCTCCTGATACCTTGGGCAGATACACCCCTAACAACCGAGCAGCAAAAAGCAAGAACTGCTCCCTCATCATGCATGCAGCTCAGCCATGCAGCCCAGCTGGACAGGGAGCTACTGAGAGCTCAACAGGCCATGCCAGAAAACACTATTTACTTCTTGGACACAAGCTATAAAGAGCAACCAAGAAGTAATTAAGGTTCCTGAACACAACAGGACAAAGAATATCAGCTGCAGTGTTGTTCAACTCCAGAAGTTCTTACTACACCTGGACAGCTTCTCAGAGACCACCAGCCCATCCTCTCACTGCCAATACTCAGTTTAGAGCTCCCAAATACCTCAAAAAATGCCTCTGTGCAGATTATTTTGCAAAGTCATTCTGAATGAGGGACTATCTAAAGCTCTAGCCTGAAAAAGAATAAACCTGGCCACATTTACAGGAACCATATAGCTAACAAGCCGCATGGAGGCCAAATGCTGCCAGGCCACAAAAGGGCTCCAGGAAAGGGGGAAAACTCCAATACACTCTTATATTAATACAATTTCAAAGGCTTGAATAAAAATCAGCCTGGTTCTATCAGCCCAGCAGTTGGTTTTGGCTGCTCCCCTGACCCTGGCCAGAGCCCAAAGGTAATCTTGGTGGAAAGCTGCTACTACTACCATGATATTTATACAAACACCTGAGGTATATGGGAGAGTTCTCTGATAGAAACCAGGACAAGCATGACAAGAAGACACTGTGCAGTGGTCATTTAAATAGCTCCAAAATGTTCAAAACAGAGAAAGGTTACAATAAAAGGAATCAAATCCCTGAAGCAAGGAGGACTTGGGTTTTTATAAACTGCCCCTATATTTGCATCTGGCACACAAGACACATCCCATCTTCCAGCAAGGCAGAGAGGAGTTATTTTTGAGAACTTGATAGTAAGAACTGAAAAGAAATAACTGCTTCTCTCACTCTCTTTTTTGTATCGAGCTAATTCCTGTTGTATAAAGTCAGCTTGAAAGCTCCTTTCAAAGAAAAAGGGGGAGGGAGGAGAGGAAGAATCAGATCTGCTTGTTTTCTGCATTTGACATTCAGGTCTCGTCGCCCTGTTTTGTTTTCCTGGAGGACGCGGCGGCGCAGACCTCGCAGAATGATGACATCACACCCGCAAAAAAAGCAAAACCCAAACAGGAGGGAAGCAGCTCTGCCCCGAACCAGAGCTCACAACAGCAGCTCTGCTTCTGGCTCTCACCCTTTGGACAACCCAAAACTCACATGTCCAGGGGTTACAGAATACTCCCTTCAGACCCCTGGCCCTTGCCAGCAGC